>NC_042621.1:210334313-210634313 GCF_901001135.1 Rhinatrema bivittatum
TTCACAAAAAGTGGGGAGTAGCTTGCTTGTTACACCGGTTACTACCCCAAACTAAATAAGCCAGATACTTTACTTTCAATGCATATCCAGCATAGCTCTCTGCTTCAACAGCAGGGGAGAAAGTCTGATACTTCACTTTCAACACCCATCCAGCATAGCTCTTTGCTTCAACAGCAGGGAGGAACGTAGAAAGGTGGATCTATATACAGACAATAACCAACAAGGGCTGAGTTACATAGTCTGGTAAACAGAAGCATGGGTGTAGCTTGCTTATTGCGGCAGTTACTACCCCTAACTATGGTAGATATTCACTTGGATGCAGTTCCAACACTGCTCTCTACATTAATGTTGCGGGGTGGAAGGGAAATAGAACAAAAAGTTTACTAAGAGCCAAGAGTAACAGAAGTATGAGAGAAAAAAAAGTGCATAGCTTGCTGGGCAGGCTGGATGGGCCGTTTGATCTTCTTCTGCCATCATTTCTATGTTTCTATGCTTCTATAAATCTAAATGTGAAGACCTAGCAATATTCTTCCATGATAAAATTACCAAACTCACGCCACGCTTTCCAACTACACCATTGCCAACCAGAACACTCCCAAAAAACCCTAATGCTGAACTAAATACTTTTGAGACCATTGGCTCCTCCGAAATCGAATCCATACTTAAGAAAATGAGGCCGTGCTCCCATCCCTCAGACATGATTCCCACCAAATACCTACTCTCCATCACTAACATTATATCCAAACCCATAGCCGATATTATCAACCGCTCAATTACCCTTGGTACTGTTCCACACCCACTCAAACAAGCCATAGTTAAACCAATACTGAAGAAACCTAAACTCAGCCCTACTTATCTTGCTATCGCCCCATCTCCAACCTACCCTTCATAGCAAAAATCCTTGAAAAAACAGTCAATCTGCAACTCACTGACTACTTAGAAAAGAATCACATACTATTCCCATCACAAAATGGGTTCCGTAAATATCATAGTACAGAGACCCTCCTCATCTCCCTAACAGATTACATCCTCAAAGGCCTAGACAAAGGCCAATCGTACATCCTGGCCTTACTAGATATATCCTCAGCCTTCGATACTATCAGCCACAACATATTAATTGAAAGACTAATAGAAATTGGCATTACTGGAACCTCACTACTATAGTTCAAATCCTACCTACAAAATAGACAATACAAAGTTAAAATTGGCAACAGTGAATCTAAGGCCTTTGACCTATCACGAGGTGTTCCACAAGGTTCCTTTTTATCCTCAATGCTATTCAACATTCAATATATATTTATATTCAACAAATACCTACTACCACTCTGTCACCTCCTCTCAGAACTTGGTCTTCCGCACTTCATATATGCGGATGATGTACAAATCCTCATACCCATTACAGATACCCTTCCCAAAGCCATCAATACTTGGAACACGGCCCTCAATGCAATCAACAACCTCCTCACTAAATTTAACCTTGCTCTCACCGCAAACAAAACTGAACTCATGTTAATAACACCACAACACATCACTAATAACTTCTCTACCCTCCACACGACTCCATCAGTTTTGTCCTTCTCAGAACATGTAAGAGACCTAGGTGTTACTCTGGACCATGAAATTAACCTTAATGTGGCCTTGATATCAAGACAGAAAATCATAAAAGAGTTGGAGTAGGAGGAGAAACTTGCACTTTGTTTTTCTTTGTTCACATTTTTTTCTTGGAACAAAACACACCAGTATAACTAACAAATGAACAGAGTGGGAGAAATAGGCAGCGACTGTATAGGGGTGGAACAAAATGAAGAAACGTAAAAGAGGTGAGGTAGTTGAAGAAACTTGTATTTTCTTTTCTTTTTTCACATTTTTTTCTGGGGGCAAAATACTCCACTAAGAAACAGGAGGGGAGAACTAGGCTGATATCCAACTGTTAAACAACACAAAGTCACCAAACCTTCTATGCTGATACATCTTAGGCATGTCAGATATGTATATTAAAAGCATGGTCTCTAAGGTGGTATATGAAGCATATAGAAACATGTTGGCAGATGAAGACCGTATGGTAAATTCAGACTGCCCATCCATCCAATTAATTTAGCATTATAATTCTCATCACTTCTTTAGAGATCCCCTATATTTATCTCATGCTTTCTTGAATTCAGATACTGTTTTTGTCTCCTCCACTTCCACACAGAGACAGTTCTATGTATCCACCATTCTATAAAGAAATATTTCCTGAGGTGACTCCTTAGTCTATCATCTTTCAACCTCATTGCATGGCCCCTTATTCTAGAGCCTCCTTTCTGTTGAAAAAGGCTCACCCCCTGTGCATGGAAACGTTTGAAATATTCGAATGTCTCTATTATTTCTCCCTTATCTTACCTTTCCTCTAGAGTATACATGTTTACATGTTCAAGTCTATTCCCAAATGCTTTAGGACAAAGACCACTGACTATTTTAGTAGTCACCTCATGGACTGATTCCATCCTGTTTATATCCTATTGAAGGTGTAGTCTCCAGGATTGTATACAATATATCAAGTGAGGTCTCATGGATCTCTACAGGGGCAATATCACCTCATCTCCTTATGCTGCCAATCATCGTTCTAGCTTTTACTAGAGATGTGAATCGTGTCCTCGATCGTCTTAACGATCGATTTCGGCTGGGAGGGGGAGGGAATCGTATTGTTGCCGTTTGGGGGGGGTAAAATATCGTGAAAAATCGTGAAAAATCGTAAAAAATCGCAAAAACGTAAAATCGCAAAACCGGCACATTAAAACCCCCTAAAACCCACCCCCGACCCTTTAAATTAAACCCCCCACCCTCCCGAACCCCCCCCCCCAATGACTTAAATAACCTGCGGGTCCAGCGGCGGTCCGGAACGGCAGCGGTCCGGAACGGGCTCCTGCTACTGAATCTTGTTGTCTTCAGCCGGCGCCATTTTCCAAAATGGCGCCGAAAAATGGCGGCGGCCATAGACGAACACGATTGGACGGGAGGAGGTCCTTCTGGACCCCCGCTGGACTTTTGGCAAGTCTTGTGGGGGTCAGGAGGCCCCCCCAAGCTGGCCAAAAGTTCCTGGAGGTCCAGCGGGGGTCAGGGAGCGATTTCCCGCCGCGAATCGTTTTCGTACGGAAAATGGCGCCGGCAGGAGATCGACTGCAGGAGGTCGTTCAGCGAGGGTTCCGGCGCCTCGCTGAACGACCTCCTGCAGTCGATCTCCTGCCGGCGCCATTTTCCGTACGAAAACGATTCGCGGCGGGAAATCGCTCCCTGACCCCCGCTGGACCTCCAGGAACTTTTGGCCAGCTTGGGGGGGGCCTCCTGACCCCCACAAGACTTGCCAAAAGTCCAGCGGGGGTCCGGAAGGACCTCCTGCCGTCCAATCGTGTTCGTCTATGGCCGCCGCCATTTTTCGGCGCCATTTTGGAAAATGGCGCCGGCTGAAGACAACAAGATTCAGTAGCAGGAGCCCGTTCCGGACCGCTGCCGTTCCGGACCGCCGCTGGACCCGCAGGTTATTTAAGTCATTGGGGGGGGGGGGGGGGGTGGGGGGGGGGGGGGGATTTAATTTAAAGGGTCGGGGTGGGTTTTAGGGGGTTTTAGTGTGCCGGCTCACGATTCTAACGATTTATAACGATAAATCGTTAGAATCTCTATTATATTGTGTTCCATAACGGTTTAAGACGATATTAAAATTATCGGACGATAATTTTAATCGTCCTAAAACGATTCACATCCCTAGCTTTTACCATTGCTTTAGTCACTTGTTTGGCCATATTAAGATCATCAGATACAATTACCCTCAGATCCCACTTTTCTTTGTGCTTAGAAGAATTTCATCTCCAATACTCTTTCCTTTGTGGTTTTGCATTCTAAATGCATTACTCTAAATTTTCTTAGCATTAAATATAAGCTGCCAGACTTTAGACCATTCCTTGAACTTTGCTACATTCATCCATGAAGGGCAAGGTAAGTATGCAGATTTGTAGTAAGACCCTAGGGTATGGAAATTAGGTAAAATAGCACTTAGACCCCTAAGGTGATTTATCTTTGTCATGGCTGTTAAGAAGAATAGCAGTAGTAGTAGCAAGGCCCCTAACATAGTACATCTGGGGTATGGTAGTTAGGCAGAGTAGCAGTAAGATTCCTAAGGTGGTATATCTGGGGCATGTCACATAGGCAGAATGATATCAAAACTCATATAGTTGTAGATCAGGAGCATGGCATTAAGCATAATAGCCTTAAGATCCCTATGGTGGTATATTTGGATGTGGCAGATAGGTATAGTAGCAGGAAGAACTCCAAAGTGGTACATCTGGGCCATTGCAGGTAGGCAGAGTAGCAGCGAGACCCATAATTTAGTATGTATGGGGCCTGGCAAATAGCTGATAGCAAGACCATTTAGGTGGTACATCTTGGGCATGGCAGATAGGCATAGTGGGGCGGATTTTAAAAGGCGCGCAAATAGCCTACTTTTGTTTGCGCTCCAGGCGCAAACAAAAGTACGCTGGATTTTAGTAGATACGCGCGGAGCCGCGCGTATCTGCTAAAATCCTGGATCGGCGCGCACAAGGCTATGGATTTTGTATAGCCGGCGCGCGCCGAGCCGCGCAGCCTACCCCCGTTCCCTCCAAGGCCGCTCCGAAATCGGAGCGGCCTCGGAGGGAACTTTCCTTTGCCCTCCCCTCACCTTCCCCTCCCTTCCCCTACCTAACCCACCCGCCCAGCCCTGTCTAAACCCCCCCCTTACCTTTGTCGGGGGATTTACGCCTCCCGGAGGGAGGCGTAAATCCCCGCGCCCCGGGCCGCGACCTGGGGGCGGGTACGGAGGGCGCGGCCACGCCCCCGGACCGCCCCGGGCCGTAGCCCGGGGCGGTCCGGGGCTTGGCCGCGAGCAGGGCTCTGAAAATCCGCCCCAGTATGAGGAAGAGTCCCCTAAGGTTATATACCTGGAGCATGGCAGGTAGGCAGAATGGTAGCAACACAATTCCTAAGGTGTTATATGTTGGGCATGTCAAGGTAGGCATTTGGCAGCAAGACCTTCAAGGTGCTTTTAATCAATTTGAAATATGCATGGAAATTCTGGCAAACCACAGATTTCAAATATACCAGTTTTCCCATCACCTCTGGCATCAACCTTCAGTGATGAGGGCTCATGATATCCCCTGCCATTGAGAAGGCACATTCACTGGGCACACTGGTTGTTGGGTAGCAATGATAGAGATGAGCTACCTTGACTAGTTCAGACCAGATTTTGCATGTGTGTGCCCTATATGACTATGCATATGTGTTCATGTTCTCAATGGGCTCTACAAGATAGTGTATCACATAAATTCATTCTGGGGTAGGTCAAGGTTCTCTTGCCAGCTGCTTTAACTATGGCGTCTTAGGAGAGACTGGTGGGCACTCTTTCCTGTGTTACATCCTCGCTGAGCCTGTGCCTCTAGCACTCCTGTTCAGACACCGTAGCTACCAGAATCTCCTACATGAATGTTAGATGCTGGGACTAGAAGGCAAGACTACCTTTCACAAGATACAGCAAGTATGTATGTGTTGTTTTATGTGAGAGGTTTCAATCTCTCTTGCTGTTGCAATAAGTCAAAAAACTGTAACACCTCTTCTTCCATTCTCTCTTGCTCATGGAAACCCACTAACTTTTCTCCCAGAATACTTACTATAAGGATAACTGTACTCATGATTGTACTTCTGGAATTCAGATCCTATGTGGCATCCTTAAATGGTTTCAAGATTTCCATCTGTGTCTCATTACTACTGATGCCTGATTGAGTGATCCATTCCTATCTCTGTTTCCGGAGACAGATCATGAAGGGGTGTCTGCTACTCCACTGACCTTTGCAGCACCATATCACTGGAATTCCAATGTGTTCCAACAGATTGAATCAGATGCTTTTGAGGCATTCCATTTTGTTTTGCTTGTCATAGAGAAAATACCCTGCCCTCATGCTTCTACGGAAATACCCTGCTATTTTCCTGAACCTCTGTATCAGGTTCTTTAGGAATAGATTCTCATTATCATTGGGCCCCATCTCCTGTACATCCCTCTTTGCCCCATATAGCAAGGGTTAAAATCAACTAATACTCTAAAAGTTATCTTCTATTGCCTTTACCATATCTACCATATCTATCACAAAGAAACCTGCCTGAAGGCTCCTGTTTCTATGGTCTAGCTGCCAACTCTCCAGCATCTTTCTTATGGCTGATAGAATATTGTATGAGGTGTAGAAGTATTCATTAACTGGGTGTGCAGCAAAGCCCATCTATACTCTGATTCTCTATACCAGCTAGAGCTAATGCCTACATCTACCTCAGCTGTGTTCCACCAGTGTGCTGTCAAACAGAGATAAGCAAGCAAAGCTTTCTTGGTGATCCAGAAATTGCTGGTGAAATGACCACTACTCCTTTCTGTCTGAGCCAGCTATGCCTGTAAATGACTATTTTACTGGTTGTACAGGGTGGGATGACCTTACTATTAAATGAATTCCTGGAGGATACTTTTTAATTGGAGGCTAACACATGCAGCAGACACATAATGCCCGGCTTCTCCATTACTTTAAGGGACTTGTCATACAGGGCAATCATTTCCCTAATGCTCTTTGCTGCTACTTTATATGCTGCCTATCTCTTGCTCCAGGACAGTGCTACAGAACACCAACCCATTTCCTCTATAGTGGGTTTCCACTGCAGATGCTGGCCTGCTTCCTGATTGGTAGAAGGGTCTGTGGGTTCAGCTTGGGGAAAAAGTCTTCCTCTTTTCAATCTCATTCCTCTTGCTTTTACTTTAACTGCCAGAAGAGGCTTCCAGGCTCTCCTTATGCCAATGCTAGCAACTGCTGCTTCTCAGGTGATGTTGCATATCAGTATTTATTAGATGCACCACTTTTTTCCCTCAACTGATATCTTTACTGTATTAATACATGAATTAAATGTTGGTCATCCCTCATTTTAAAGTGTCTCCAGATCAGGGATATCTTCCATGATTACTTCTCTATATCCTCCTGGGTTAATGATGGTGCTAGAGTTGAGGTTGAGGGTGAAACCTGAATAAAAATGCCAGGGACATCACTCAAACAGTCTACCTGCACTGCCTGCTCTTGCTGAGTGTTTCTCTCATTACCATTAGCATCAATATCCATCTTCCTCATCAACATATTGAAGGTGAAGATACCACTGACTAATCCTCACAAATTTTCTTCCTGCACTAGCTATTCAATGTTTGATTCAAGGAATCACAGACAAGATTATTGTTCAGAATCAGTTGTTGAAAATACTGCCTCCATTCCCTCAGAAGCAGTAATCAATATAAAGGAGTATGCAACTGATTTTGGTGTTTCATTTCTGCTGTCCCAGTGTTGACCCTACCCTGCTACCATCTGCTAGGGATGTGAAGGGAAAAAATTGTTTTTATTTTTCAGTTCATTTCCAGGAGGTTTTTTTCCCATGAATTTCAGTTTATGAAATGTTTGTTTCATTTCATTCATGTGAAATAAATGAATCAAACATTTAAAAAAACAAAACAAAAAATGGCCAAAGAAAACCCAAAATGGGGCCTTCCAAAGCCTCCCAACCACCTGGAAAAATGCTGGGGTCAGGATCCCCCCTGACTCCCACTTACCTGGTCTGGTGGGGTATCTACCAGTGAAGCCTAGGCCCAGGCTGAAATAGGCCGAGGCTATGGTAGGTTGTCACAACTTCAGCCTTGGCCTACTCAAGGCTAACACCTGGGCCTCAGCCTAGGCTAAAGCCTGGAACTAAGCCCAATTCTGTAGCCTGGCCTGGAAGCTGGGTCCTGATGCTGAGGTTTTATCCTGAATCCAGACCCAATGTCAGGGCCTTGCTTGAAACCCGAGTCACAATGTGTGGGCCTTGGCCTAGAGTCAGACCCAGGCCCAGAGCTCAGACCTCGAAGCAGAGTGGATGTCCTTTTATTTTCTTCTTCAACAGATGCTATCCCTGAAATCTGCACCCATTGGGATCATATTGCCAAAGAAACCAAGGGAGGATGAGAATCCAGGTCAGTGGGAAATGGTAGGTGCTTGTCTTAAGATATATGCACCTGCTGAGCACTTTGATCTGGGTTATTCTTTTGTAATTACTAGTTATTTAACAAAGCAACCAGCTTTAAAAAGTGGATTTTTTAAAAATGAAGAATGCACCTTCCAGCATCTTAAGTCAACATTTTGATTCTCAGCATTCGTAACTGTATGTTAGTAATTTTCTATTGATTGCAGCATAGTTTAATCTTTGCCCTTAAGGGGGACATTTTCAAACATCTGCTTTGGAGCAAAGTCTACACGTACAATTTACCAACAGAGTTTGTCCATTTTTAAAGAGAAAGGTATATGTATATTTTTCCTTTGAAACTTATCGAGAAAGTACCAATTAATCTTTGTACCTCCCTTTTGTGTGGATAGATTTTGTATGCAAAATAATACATGTAGGCTTGAAAGTACAAATCTATTCATGCTATTTTTCTGATCTTGCCCAAAACATGCCCCTGGAATGCCTTCCATAAATGTAGCTAAAAGCAAGTGAGTTAAGGAGCACCATTAATATATTCAGCTGTATTGGAGGACAATTTTAAGACAGTTAATTTATTCTTCTATAATACTATTCACCCAAACAGTTAATATGTTTCTGGCAGAGAATGGATTTGTAGCATTGATAACCTAAGTTAACATGCTCTTTCAATTTTCCTTAATTAATGTATTTGTTATTCAGAAATAATATATATAAATATATATTTTAATTTCCAGGTAACACAGCCATGGTGTTTATTGATGTACAGGATGAAAATGATCATGCACCTGTTTTTTCAAAAAAAGTCTACATTGGTGGAGTGTCGGAAGATGCTAGAATGTTTTCTTCAGTGCTGAAAGTTAAGGTGGGAAAGATAATACACTGCATACAAATCATAAATCATGTAGAAATGATAAATAGTGAATTTATTCTGGAAAGTATAGAAATTCATTTGATGTGCCATCTTATAATTTTGGACACATCTATATATTTACTGAGATGGTAAATTATAGCCATGTTGACTAGCTTCCAAAAGATGCATGCTCATCTTTTAGATGAGCATGCTTCTAAAAGATGCATGCTCATCTTTTAGAAGCTAGTCAGCTGGTCCAATCCAGTCCATGCAGGGTGGGTTATATGGCTTTCTCAGTGGCCAAACAATGTTCAAGTGAACCTCATAGACTATTTTAATGTACATAGTAAAATCTGCCTACATAACTCATTTTTAGCATGCTCAAGAGGGCCTTAACTTTCGGATCACTGTTTTCCAATGTGCTGCGAGGAACTTAGGTCTTTTGTAAGAAATGAAGGATGTAGGAAGGATAGTTTGAATACAAGATTTTTCTTGTATGTCATCTAACTGCAACTCATGGAACCAAATATTTGTTCTAGAATAGTTTTAGATTTTCTAGCTTGTTCTTTGAGGAATTAACTTCAGAAATCACAAAAGATTTGGCTGGTTGGTTGTTGATACTAAAGCAATGTTGTATAGCTCTGAGTTTCCATCACCTGGGAAGGATTGATGATATACAGAATATTGAATGTAAATCAATTACAATTAAAGAAGATATTTCAGCCTGTATGATGACTTTGACAGGTACATTGTATATTTGACCTTAAAAATCATCCTCAATAGTATTATTAGAAATATAGATTTGGTGGAATATAGTACATTTGATATGCAAATATGAAGTTGTTGAACTGAAAAATAAAATAGATAATTTTAAGAAATTTGGAAACCTACCTGTATTACTGCAAAGTTTGCAGATACATTTTACTCAGACTGTGCAACAGTTTTCACAAGGAAAGTTGAGCATAATTTAACTTTGAAAATCGTCATGGGGATAAAGGATCCACAGGTATTTGCACCTGCTTTTCCAATGGATATGTTTAAATGGAAATTAACACACCTAGATTTGGATTAATTAAAAATATATGAACAATAAAAACATACTAAGTAGTTACTGACTCATCTAGGCCTCCATTTTGCAAAAGTCTTTCCTTAGTTGTGTAAATGTTCAAATATGTGGAGGCATTTAGATCATACTTTTAAAAACAGGGGTGAGTGAATTAACTTTACCTCAGACTGTGACTGTGATCCTCTAGGTCAAAGCTGAACAAGTTCACTAAGCTTGATCACAGAAAAATTATAACATTTCATTAAATTTATTTGACCCAATGTGAATATGATTTAAACATTTACTGGGAAAAGAAAGTCATATTTTTGAGCTGGGATATTTATAGTAAAATATATTAATATTAATTGTAGTAAATAAGATAGACTGGTTTAAAACTGTTGCAGACAAAGAAGATGGGGTACTAAAATGCACAGTATTGTGCAAAGGCAACTTTGCACGTGGAGGGTAATTTTAATAGTCTGCATAAATCATTACATATGCACATAAGTCAGCACTTCTAAAGTTACAATCATAGGGGTAGATTTTCAAAGGATATGTGCATAAGATATGTACATAATCCCCAAAAAGCTGCCCCAAGCTGCCCCTGCATGTGCCGAGCCTATCTTGCATAGGCTTGGCAGTGCGCATAAGTCCCGGGATGCGCATATGTCCCGGGGCTTCGAAAAAGGGGCAGTTTGGGGGTGAGGCCATGGGCAGAGCCGCGGTCTGTGGGTGTGACGATGGGCGTGGCTGGTCCAGGGGCATGGCCGGGGCGTGATGGTGGTCCGGGGGTGGGGCCAAGTGCTCCGACATAGCGGCCTGTGCCAGAGTATGGCTTGCTAGTGCGCGCAAGTTATGTCTGCCTCGGGCAGGCGTAACTTTTTCAACAAAGGTAGGGGGGATTTAGTTAGGGCTGGGGGGTGGGTTAGATAAGGGAAGGGAGGGGAAGGTGGGGGGCTGGAGAAAAAGGTCAGGAGTCCCCCCCAAGACTTGCCAAAAGTACCTGATGGTCCAGCGGGGGTCCTGGAGCCCTCTCCTGCACTCAGGCCGTCGGCTGCCAGTATGCAAAATGGCGCTGATAGCCTTTGTCCTTACTATGTCACAGGGGCTCCGGTGCCAATGGTTGGCCCCTGTCACATGGTAGGAGCGCAAGATGGCGCTGGCTGTCCATTGCTCCTACCATGTGACAGGGGCCAACCAATGGCACCAGTAGCCCCTGTGACATAGTAAGGTCAAAAGCTATCGGCGCCATTTTGAATACTGGCAGCCGACGGCGTGAGTGCAGTAAATGGCTCCCGGACCCCCGCTGGACCACCAGGGAGTTTTGGCAAGTGTTGGGGGGGTCAGGAGGGTGGGGGGTTGTAGTTAATTAAATTTTAGCCAGAAAACAAATAAGAATGGAGCGCATGAACAGATCGGTCCCCCCCCCTTGTCAAATGCAACGTATCTGCTCCCCCCCATGAATACGAATACCAAATGTAATATATGCGGTCTCTGTGCACATCCCTAGTGTGCATGTTATAAAATCCGGGGTCGGTGTGCAGAAGGGGGTGCACACTTGTGCACCTTGCGCGTGCTGAGCCCAAGGGGAGCCCTGATGGCTTTCCCCATTCCCTCCAAGGCCGCTCCAAAATCGAACCGCCCCGGACCACCTCCACACCCCCGGACCGCCCCGGGTTTCAGCCCCACCCACAACCCTGCCCTCAGACCGCCCCTTTTTTGAAGCCCCAGGACATACGCGTGTCTCGGGGCTTGCGCGCGCCACCGAGCCTATGCAAAATAGGCTCGGTGCACGCAGGGGTAGGTTTTCGGGTGTTACGCGCGTATATTACGCGTGTAACCTTTTGAAAATCTACCCCAGAGAGAATAATTTTCAGTAGCTGATGTAGGCTAAACTTTGCATGTGCAAAGAACATGCAGACCTTAGCCCAAATTTGTAAAGCAAACATGAATACATAAGACTTCTTTGAAAATTAGCAGGTGTGTGTGGAACACAGTCCAGCATAACATGTGGTTTCATGCACATAAAATATATTTTGAAAATTGCTGGGGGGGTTGTGTGAATAAGTATGTGTAAAAGTGATTTTGCACAGTCTTTTACATACACTAGAAAGAGGCATTATGTGGTGGCATTGGGGTGGGGAAACCATTTAAGTGCATACTTTTGAATTTCAGAAGTAGGCATATAAATCTACACATACACATTTATACCCACTAATAAGGTGTAAATGTGTATGTGTAGATTTATATGAGGGATCAACTATTCTGACTGCATCCTCTGTCCACTTCAACTTCACCCCCCACCCCCACCCCCTTCTTTACTTCAGAACAGAAGGAACTGAGAGGGTGAAACAATAGAAGGAGGAGATTACATGTAGGCTTTTTGCCAGGGGAGGGACTGGAGCACAGACAGAGATTGAAATTAAGAAGGCAGTCTGCAGCTTTTGTCAAAAGATTGAATTAATTAAACCTTTCAGAAATGTTGATTCTATGGCAAGTTTCAAATATGCGGCAACAAGCTAATTATGTAGTTTCTCCCAAGGCTGCATTATCATGGGAGACTATGGGCACAGATTATGGTGCTGGCCACCCCAGTGGAAGGCACTGAAGTGACATCACTCTGGCATTGACCTCCAGGAGGAGGGCACCATTTTTCAAGTGCAGGGCAGAATCCTCAGGGAAAAGCAAGGTCTCAGTCAAGGCAAGGAGATGAAGTGTATGACAGATAAATAGGTCATAAATATAGGCAAGCTTCTTTGAAATAGATTAGGCATTCCACAGAGAGCACAGGAAAGCAACAGAAGAATTTGAATTTAATATTTATTTTTCAACCTCTCACTGCTAGGATCGTGGCAGCTAACAGAATAAAAAAAAGCACATAAAATACAAGCCATCATTTTAGAATATTGCTTCCCAACTTCCTGACAATCAATCAGTTCTTATTGCTGCCTGATTACTGCCTAATTGCAGAGAAACATTTCTTAATTGATATTTCAAATATGATGATCATTTTTCAGTCTCCAAATCATGTCTCATTTCTCTAGCAGATTTTTACATAGCCAAATATGAGAGAAGAGGGAGGGAGAAAAGGAAGAGAGATGATTGTAAGTGGTAATGGTTTGATATGCGCCGATGGAATGAAGGTTGCCTTGGAGGTTGAGGATTGGGATTGATATCCCTTGCTGATAGTTTTTTACCTCATGGTTTTACCTCATGGCATGCTAGGACTTATTCTGATTTACCTATTGCATTCCCTCCAAAAATCAAGACTATAAATACCTGCCTGCAGGGGAATAAAACCAGGGCTGGATCAACCTGTCCTGAAAATCTGGAGCCGGTTGGCAAACATGACCCCACCCCAGATCCTCATTGGTGTCCATGGAGGGCCCCCGGGAGCCCCCTCGCCCTGGCCTAGTCCATTACATTTTCCAAAATGGCATCAGCCGGTCTTTGCCCCTACCATATGGTAGAGGACTTCATAATTCAAGGAGCCACCAGCCCTGGCCAAGCCCGAGGCGCTTCCTTTTAGTCCCTGATCCACATATGGGTAAAGGAGACACTAGCTTCACTTAATCCATTGGCCTCATTACAGCTGCAGCTAGAGGGGAAAAAAGAGCGGCGGCTGCACAAGAAGGCAGATTCCAACATAGTGCAAGCCCCACAGAAGTGGAAATATTTTACCATTATTTTAAGAAAATTATTAGTCAGGTACCAGTATGGCAGCCTGCAGGTGAAGGACCCCAACCCTACTCACATTGGAAGATCTCTGCCTGAAGCCTCAAGTGTTCCATGAAAAGGGATGCCACATAGTTGGCAACATTGCATGCTCAGTCGCAAAGCACTCTGACTCCATGCACCAGAGTGCCTTCCCGAATATAGAACCAAATACAGCTGCTGCTCCAGCGGTAACATTCCTTTGCCTAATGTTTGGCCCCATCTGGCTGCAAAAAGAAAATAGAATGGAACCAGGTAAATAATACAACGGGGGTGGACAGCCTACATGAGTAGCAGGAGAGCAAGAAAGAAAACTGCCAAAGGAAAGAAGGGCTTTCCTGCTTCCAAGAAAAAGAAGAGGCTGGTGGAAGAGCCATCCTTCACATATATTGTGGGTCACTGGTCTGCCCTCCCCCATCCTCCATTCCCTGATTGAACCATCCCCTGTTTGGTGTCCAGAGCCAGAACACTTCCTAATCATGTGCTCCCCACCACTTTAGGGGGGATGGGTCTGCTCCTAATTCTTATTTACTCATTCTACTCCACTCATTATTTTATAGACCTCCATCACATCTGCCCCCCCCCCCCCTCTCCTCAGCTGTTATCACCTCCAAGCTGAATATCCCCAACCCCTTCAATATCTCCTCACAGCTGAGTCCCCATCCCCCACCATTCGGGTCACCCCCCTCTGTACCTTTTCCAGTTCATCTATATCCTTCCTAAGATGTGACAACCAGAATCACTCATATCATTCCAGGTACAGTCTCACAGTGGAGAGATACAGATATATTTTGAAGGTATCCATTTTATTCTCCTTTCTTTTCCTAATAATTCTTAATTTTCTGATTGCCTTTTTGACCACTGCCACTGCACACTGAGCTGAGGATTTCAAAGCATTTTCCATGTTGCTGCCCAGATCCTTTTCATCAGTAGAAACTCCTAATATAGAACCCCATATTGTATAACTATAGTGTAAGTTACTATCTCCTGTTTACATTACTTTGCACTTGTCTATATTAAATTTCATCTGCCATTCATATGCCCAGTCTTAGAAGTTCCTCCTGCAACTTCTCATAAACCAATTGTGGTTTAACAACTTGGAATAATTTTATCTCATCTTCAAATTTGATCGCTACACTCATTTCCCTTTCAGATCGTCTATGAATATATTAAAAAGCACCCATCCTAGCAAAGATCTTTGAGGTACTTCAATGTTTACCCTTCTTCACTGAGAAAACTATTTAGTCCCACTGTCCATTTCCTATCCCTCAACCAGTTTGCAGTCTATAATAGGACATTGCCTCCTGTCCCATGACATTTTAATATTCTCAGGAGTCTCTCATGGGACATTTTGTCAAACAACATTTGAAAATCCAAATACACTATATCTACCAGCTCACCATTATCCATATGTTCATTAACCCCCTTCAAAAAATGTAACATATTGGTAAGGAAAGGCTTCTATTCTGTAAATCCTGCTGGCTGTTTCCCATGAAACCATGTCTTTATATATGTTCTGTGATTTTGTTCTTTAGAAGAGCTTCTGTGATTTTTCCTGACACTAAGATAGACCCATTCATCTATAGTTTCCCAGATCACTCCTGGTGCCATTTTATAGATCAACATTATGTTGTCTATCCTCTAGTCTTCAGGTGCATTTGCCACTCTTAATTATCCATGCTGTTTGCAATTTCCTGCATTCAATGTCCTATGGGTTTTGATGCTTTCATTTTGTTTGTGATTCCCCACATTCTATACTTTAAAGGTTTGCATGCCTTTGTGCTATTTGTAATTCTGTACACTCTCTGCCTTGGGGGTTTTCATGCCTTTGTGCTTGTATTATTCCCTGCACTGTATACCTTGGGAGGTTTGATGAATTTGTGCTATCTGTGATTCCCCACACTCTATGCCTTAGTGATTCTCATGTCTTTATGCTATTTGATTTCCCCATACTGTATGCCTTGGGGGTTTGTATATTATTGAGCTGTTTGCAATTCCCCATACTCTACACCTTAAGGGTTTCCCATACTCTGTGTCTTTGTGGCTTTAATGCCCTTATGGTGTTTACAATTCTCCATACTCTATGCCTTGGGGGTTTTGATTCTATGCACTCAAAATCTTGGGGGTTTTGTTGTCTTTGTGCTGTTTGTGATTCACTACACTTTATGCCTTAGGGATTTTCATGTCTTTGTGCTAGTTGTGTTTCCCCATACTGTACACCACAGAGGTTTTGATGCCTTTGCTCTGTTTGTGATTCTCCACATTCTATCCCTAGAATATTTTGATGCCTTTGGGCTAATTGCAATTCCCCACATTGTTTGCCTTGGGGTTTTGATGCTTTTGTACTATTTCTGATTCTGTGTATTCTGTGTCTTAGATATTTTAATGCCTTTTAATGCCTTTATCCTCTTTGCAATTTGAATGCTTTTGTGCTATTCGTGATTTCTCAAATTATACACCTGGGAGGTTTGATGCCTTTGTGTAGTTTATGATTCCCTGCACTTTACATAATTAGGGTTTTTTATGTTTTTGTGCTAATTGCAAGTCCCTTCAGTCTATGCCTTGGCATTTCGAGACCTTCATGCTGTTTGTGAGTCCTCACACTGTGCATTGCGGATTTTGGTGCCTTTGCCCTGTTTGCAATTCCCCACATTCTACACATTAGGGATCTTGCTGCCACTATGTCTTGCAGCCATGTCATTGATGAAACATCTTGGGTATATTTCTGTTGCTTGGACCTGCTGCCATGCCCCTGTTGCTACAATTTAGGTGTCCTGCTGCCACATTACCTACCTGCCATACTATTTATATACCATCTTGGGAGTCTTGTGCCTCTCTGCTTCCGGACCCCCGCTGGACTTTTGGCAAGTCTCGTGGGGGTCAGGAGGCCCCCCACAAGCTGGCCAAAAGTTCCTGGAGGTCCAGCGGGGGTCAGGGAGCGATTTCCCGCCACGAATCGTTTTCGTACAGAAAATGGCGCCGGCCATACGCGTATGGCCGGCGCCATTTTCCGTACGGAAAATGGCGCCGGCAGGAGATCGACTGCAGGAGGTCGTTCAGCGAGGGTTCCGGCGCCTCGCTGAACGACCTCCTTCAGTCGATCTCCTGCCGGCGCCATTTTCCGTACGAAAACGATTCGCGGCGGGAAATCGCTCCCTGACCCCCGCTGGACCTCCAGGAACTTTTGGCCAGCTTGTGGGGGGCCTCCTGACCCCCACGAGACTTGCCAAAAGTCCAGCGGGGGTCCGGAAGGACCTCCTGCCGTCCAATCTTTTTCGTCTATGGCCACCGCCATTTTTCGGCGCCATTTTGGAAAATGGCGCCGGCTGAAGATGACAAGGTTCAGGAGCAGGAGCCCGTTCCGGACCGCTGCCGTTCCGGACCGCCGCTGGACCCGCAGGTTATTTAAGTTATTTGGGGGGGGGTTCAGGAGGGTGGGGGATTTAATTTAAAGGGTCGGGGGTGGGTTTTAGGGGGTTTTAATGTGCCGGTTTTTCGATTTTTCGATTTTTCGATTTTTAACGATTTTTAACGATTTTTCACGATATTTTACCCCCCCAAACGGCAACAATACGATTCCCTCCCCCTCCCAGCCGAAATCGATCGTTAAGACGATCGAGGACACGATTCACATCCCTACTGCATTCTCCTGATAAACCACCTTGGGATTCTGTCTACCACCCTTTGGGGGTCTCTTCAACCCCTGAACGATTTTCTCGATTTGAAGATGAGGTAGATTGTTGGGCCACTTAGGCTCTTTAGCTCACTGTCCTCGGAGGATCAAGATTGTGTTAGCCTCCCAATGCTCCCAGAGAATGTTAGCTATAACTCCAGAATTTTAGCTATCTTTCCTGAAAATAACAGCTTATAATTTTTAGCGTGCCCAAATTAACTTCTGCTGTAGTGTTTCTTTAAATTTTTATTCCACTGATTAATAATTTGAGTTTATTTTATCAGGCCTATTAAAAAACAATTTTCTCTCTTTCTCTTTTCTTTATTTTTCTCTCTTTTTTTTTTTTTTTACTAGAGATCAGAAATTGCAAAAAAGTTTCTAAAACTACTAATTGAAATCAGTCTTTACAAGGGAATGAAAACAAGTTTGCATCTGCACATTGAATTCATTAATGTTATTTTCTCTGCTGATACTACTTCAAACATTCTAGAAATATGTTTTCTGAAGGCAGCTGTCTCTTTATAAATAAAAGATCTGAAGCTCTTCAAAAATAGCAATGAATTGTTGCTGTATCTTGCAACTGGTTAAAAAAATAAAAAGGTCTCATATAGTAGAAAAGTTCTTCAAATGAATGCTCACTTCTATACAGTTTAGAAAGAGATTTCTGGCAATGTGGATCCGCCATGTTCCTGATGATGTAGGGCATACGCGTGCACACACGCACTTCGAAGTATGTACCAGCAAGGCGCGAACTTCAGGGGCGTCCCCTTGTAATGACGTCATGCGCTTCCAACATAAAAGGTCTTTACTTTTCCTAACAGATCGAGTTAGCAAGGACTCCGATTGGACTAGCTCCGGGTGTCCAAAGACTACCTTGCACCCAAAGGATTGTTTGCGGGATTCCTTTGGACCCGCTTCACTCTTGCAGCATTGCCTCTCCGGATCTACTATGGGTACCCGCTCCGCGGGGGCCTCATTCTCTTTCTCTATTTCAGATTACAGAAAGGAACCAGTACTCGCTCCTCGAGGGCACATGTTCCTAAACCATCTGAAGACTCTCCTTCCTAAGAAGCTATCGCAGGTACAGACATTGTGAGTTACTATTTCAGATGGTATATAGGAACCGGCACTCGCTCCTCGAGGGCCTATGTTCCTGAACACTCTGAAGATTCTCTATTGACTAGAAGCTATTCCAGATACAGATTAGTGTGAGTGACCACTGCTCTCTCAGAGCTTCCCTGGAACTAGGTACTCGCTCCTCGAGGGCCTAACCCTTTCCAGCTACTGAGCTATCTCAAGACCTTATGTGAGTTATCATCTAGTACTGGCTAAGTATAACTGCATATCCTGTCTATCCACTATCTATAGTCTCTTTGCAGCTCAGCAACCTGGGAATCACAGTTCCAGTATCTGAGGGACTTCAGCCCTGCCGGGCATATCAGCTCACTACTGCCACCTCTGGTGGTTATACTACTTATCTAATAAAGAACTATCTGTGTCTGTCTCCATACTCCAGCCTAGCTGGTGGTCCCTCTCGGGACTCCCTCTTGGGGGCGCTGTCATCTGCCATCGGCCCAAGGATTCACCTATTTACTTTGGGGCGGATTTTAAAAGGAGCGCGAATAGCCTACTTTTGTTTGCGCTCCAGGCGCAAACAAAAGAACGCTGGATTTTAGTAGATACGCGCGGAGCCGCGCGTATCTGCTAAAAACCTGGATCGGCGCACGCAAGGCTATGGATTTTGTATAGCCGGTGCGCGCCGAGCCGCGCAGCCTACCCCCGTTCCCTCCAAGGCCGCTCCGAAATCGGAGCGGCCTCGGAGGGAACTTTCCTTTGCCCTCCCCTCACCTTCCTTTCCCTTCCCCTACCTAGCCCACCCACCCGGCCCTGTCTAAACCCCCCCCTTACCTTTGTCGGGAGATTTACGCATCCCTCTGGGAGGCGTAAATCCCCGCGCGCCAGCGGGCCTCTTGTGCGCCGGGCCGCGACCTGGGGGCGGGTACGTAGGGCGCGGCCACGCCCCAGGACCGCCCCAGGCCGTAGCCATGCCCCCGTACCCGCCCCCAAAACGCTGCCGACACGCCCCCGAAACGCCGCGACGACCGGGCCCGCCCCCGACACGCCCCCCTCAGAGAACCCCGGGACTTACGCGAGTCCCGGGGCTCTGCGCGCGCTGGTAGGCCTATGTAAAATAGGCTTCCCGGCGCGCAGGGCCCTGCTCGCCTAAATCCGCCCGGTTTTGGGCGGATTTAGGCGAGCAGGGCTCTGAAAATCCGCCCCTTTCTGTCCAGCTGAGCACCATCTCCAGTATTCCGCTGGTACAGATTGCCAACTCTGCAGTCTACATTAAAATTGCCATTCCTTAACAGACCCATAGGAGGCAGTTCACTACAGATTGATATCCCTCCCCTTGGGGAGGGAATTCTATCAGACTGCTATTCGCATCTGCTTGCTCCTCCCATCTGCAACAGATTGCTATCCGCTAGCAGTATTATAACAGATTGCTGGCTCCTCCCCTTGTGGAAGTGTCCAGCAGCAGGATCCTATCAGATTGCTATCTTCAGCCACTGAGCCTATAACAGACTGCTAACTCCCCTCTTTACAGGAGTGTCCAGCAGGGCTCCACAACAGATTGCTAACTCCAGCAGCAGATCCATAACAGAAAGCTAAATTTCTTTCTTCTTATGCAATGGCATATATTAATGGTCAATCAGTGAGATAAAAAGATGTTGAGACTCAAAATATCTTGAAACAATTTAATTTGGATGTGTTTTTTATTATGGAATCATGGCATACTGTGTTGCGATCCTGCCCGCGAGGAGTGCAGGCAGGCTCTTACCTCCATGCCGCCAGTCGGGCCGCTGATGCTGCTCTCCTTAACACGGCACGTAAGCCGTGTTCTTCTGCCCTGCATGGCAGGGCCAAGTCGCTGGGAGCCGTCTCTCGCGGCAGGAGCCACTGCTGCCACGGCCGGGGTCTTCGAACGGCAGAGAGGCCGTCTCTGCCATTGCCTGTGCTCCTTCATCCATCTTTGTGGCCGGGTGCCACTCCTGCAGCCTGCCTCTCTCCCTTCAGCTTCACAGAAGGGCTGCCGCTCCGAAGCTGCTACAGTCCGGGTCTTCAGCCGGCAGGGAGGCCATCCCTGCCGGTACCTGCAGCTCTCCACGCTTCCTACATTCTGTCTTCGCAGCATGGAGCCACTCCCGCAGCCAGCCTGGAGTTCTCTTGTCCTGTGGCTGGAGGCCACCTCTGCTCAGCTGCCTGTTTGGCTTCCTCAGGCCTTCCACGTGGCTGAGGACACCACCTGCGGATCCTGCTTCCCTACAGCTTCCTTAGGTGCAAGCGTGCCTCTCGTCTGTTTTTCAAGGGCCAGCCAGGTGTGGCCCTCTGCTGACCCCTCCCTGGGCGTTGTCCTCTTCAGCCCTCAAAAGGGCTCAGCATCCATTCCAGCTTTACCTTCACAAGGAGTTGGTCACTCCTGGGATCCTGCTGTCCTTCGCTCCAGGAGTTGTCCTTGTTCCAGAACTTCTTCAAGGTCCTGTGTTTCCTGTTCTTCGTTGGAGCTCCTCGTCTTGTCTTCTTGTCTACGTTCCAGTCCTGATGTTCACCTGCTGTTCCAGATGTCCATCTGCCAGCCCTAAGGTCTGTCTCCTGATCCAGTATCTGTGCTCCAGTCCAGATGTTTGTTCCTGATATCCGTGATCCAGCCTGATGTTGCTTCTCCAGATCCTGAAGTCCGTGAGTCTGTCTTGCTCTTCTGAAACCCTGGTTCCTAGTTCCTGAGTCTGCTGTACGCTTGGTACCTTGCAGCAAGCCATGTCATGGTCCGCGACCAGCCCCATGGGCGGACTGAGTAGGGCGCTTCATGATGCAAGCCTTGTACCTTGTTCCTGAGTCTTCTGAAAGTCTAGTACCTCATTCCTGAGTCTTCTTCTATGCCTGAATCTTCGTCTGTGCATCCCAGAACCTCGTTCCTGAGTCTACGTCTGTGCCTGAGTGTATGTCTGTGTATCCAAGTACCTCGTCCCTGAGTCTTGTCTGAATCTCCTTGTTCCGGTCTCCGCTGCCCTGGCCTCCATCCAGCTTGCCGCTTCTTGCTGTACCCTGCGACAGGTCCGAAAGGGTTTGGAACGGTCGGAGGACTGTTCATAAGACTATCATTGCGTTGTTGATCTTTCGAAGCATGCAGGTCCGGAGGAGGGTCAGTGTCTCCAGTCTTCAGTCCAGCCTCGCTCCCGTCCAGCCCATGCCTCACCTACCGCGGCACCTCTTCGGAGTTCCTCTGGGGTCGAGCCGTGGCCCAAGAACACACATCTCTTGGTAAGTGGGACCGCTCTCCTAGTGCTCCACAACATACTGATACAGATCATTCAAAACAAAAAAACAGAATGAGAGGGAATAGAATACAATCCTATTATCACGTTTTTATTCAGAACAAGAGACAATATCATAGGCATACGCTCAAAGATTGTAATCTACTGTCTCTCGCCCGCAATGGGCCGCAGGCAGTCTTCAGCCTTCTGAGCAGTTCTCATATAATCATTTATTGCCTCTTGCTCTATTTTTCAAAAAGATTTTTAGGGTTTATGTATTATTACTGCACTAACACCATTTTATTAAAGCATCTAACAATTAAAGGCATCTATCATTTGAATCCAATAACTATATTAAAATAGAATACTTAGCCAATTTAGACGATCATCGCTCGAATTTCTAATTTGAAACATTTCAAACTTTCACCCTATATTATATGAGAACTGCTCAGAAGGCTGAAGACCGCCTGCGGCCCATTGCAGGCGAGAGACAGTAGATTACAATCTTTGAGCGTATGCCTATGATATTGTCTCTTGTTCTGAATAATAACGTGGTAATAGGATTGTATTCTATTCCCTCTCATTTTGTTTTTTGTTTTGAGTGATTACATTGAGAGGAGGTCGTTTCTGTTTTTGTGATTTCATACTGATACAGATGCCATTTTATTGCAAAATTTATGTCCACCAGATTAGAAATATCATAGGGTTGTTTGAGAAGGTAAAAGGGAAGGTAAAGTGTTGTTAATTTTTGAAGAGAAGATTGATGTTGAGATTCTAAAATTTGACAGTTTGCAGAAATGTGAGAGAATGTTAGTTAAAATTCATTCTTGGGTATTTTGTTTATTATATATTCTACCAGGTCAGTTCATTGTAGCCCAGAGTGAAATATGGGATATGCTATCTATGCTGTTTTTGCAATATCAGAATTTGGTAGTATTAGAAGATTTTAACCTTCACTTCGATGATGGTAATGCAAAAGTAGTACAAGATTTTAAAAGCTTTCTGGGTGTTTCTCAAGCTCATCAAATAGTGACTTCCCCCACTCATTGTCGGGGTCACATTATGGATTATATTATAGTTAAAAGTGGATTAGACACCAGATGTAGTCCAAAAATTCCTTTATTTGAATAGAGACACAAGATTCATACTATTGCCCGACTCAGGACGAGTTTCACCCCCCACGGGGCTGCCTCAGGGGCTGTATGTAGATTTATATAAATTCAATATTTGATATATTCATATATCATGATTCTAGTGTCTGATAGCTGCCGAAATCGCGATCTTACGTTTTGCTAAGCATTCCGCACGGAGCAGAGATTGACAATTTTTACAGTTCATTTAAACCAAAGTTACGTTCGTGTAGCACCTTGAGAAGTAATTTTGCCCCGAGTAAAGATCGCGATGTCGGCAGCTATCAGACACTAGAATCATGATATATGAATATATCGAATATTGAATTTATATAAATCTACATACAGCCCCTGAGGCAGCCCCGTGGGGGGCGAAACTCGTCCTGAGTCGGGCAATAGTATGAATCTTGTGTCTCCATTCAAATAAAGGAATTTTTGGACTACATCTGGTGTCTAATCCACTTTTTGCCCACACGGCGTTCTTAGATCACCTACCCTCTTGCTTCATCAGTCCTTATATTATAGTTATAAATGAAATATGATCAGCACAAACTGTTCAAATGGTAGAAGGATCAGTACCTGCTAATTTTAAGGAGGCACTTATCACACCAATTGCAAAAGATCCTTCAGTTTCTGCTGAAGTGGTGTCAAATTATAGGCAAATCTCCAATTTATGTATGATGAGTCAGATCTTAGAGAAGTGGATCTTAAAACAATTAGAGGACTATAAAGAGCAGTTCTGTTTTCAAAAGGGATTTGGTACTGAATCCTTGATGGTCTCTCTTTTGGATGAAGTGTATTGTGCATTAGATAATTCCAAATCTGGTATATTGGTACAATTAGACCTCACATCTGCTTTCGATGCTGTCACAAATGTAACTTGGTATTTCGGTTACAAGAATTTGGAATTGGAGGGACCGTACTTATGTGGTTGGATATTTGCCCTTAGTCTCAGTGAAACACTTTTTGGCATGTCTCTGTACTCTTGGGGGCGGATTTTAAAAGGCGCCGGTGCGCCTATTTTGCATAGGCCACCGGCGCACGTAAAGCCCCGGGACGCGCATAAGTCCCGGGGCTTTCGAAAAGGGGTGGGAGGGGGCGTGTCCGGGGGCATTCCCGAAACGACGCAGCGTTTCGGGGGCATGCCGCGGCGTTTTGGGGGCGGGCCCGGGGCGTGGCACCGGCCCGGGGGCATGGTCGAGGCCTCCGGACCAGTCCCCGGGACTGGAACACGAGCGGGGCTGCCGGCCGGCGCGCGCAAAGTTACGCCTGCTTTCAACAGGTGTAACTTTGCCGACAAAGGTAGGGGGGGTTAGATAGGGCCGGGGGGGTGGGTTAGGTAGGGGAAGGGAGGGGAAGGTGAGGGGAGGGAACAGGCAGCGCGCGCTGGGCTCGGCGCGCGCAGGTTGCACAAATGTGCACCCACTTGCGCGCGCCGACCCCAGATTTTATAATATACGAGCGGCTACACGCGTATCTTATAAAATCCAGCGTACTTTTGTTCGCGCCTGGTGTGCGAACAAAAGTACGCGATCGCGCAAATATTTAAAATCTACCCCTTGGGTTTTTGATTTTTGATCATAAGCAGCTTTGTAATTACTAACAACAGCAGAATGATGAATCCTGCGAAAACGGGGGGTGGGCCTGTAAAAGCCCACAGCCTTTGCTCCACTGTGGTGCATTTTCGGCGGCTGTGGTATGCCTGCTGTCGGCTTTCACACCATGAAAGGTGGCGCTATTCGGCACGCTTCTGCGACCAGGCCCTTTAAAAGGCTGAACATTCACCCAGGCCTCCTCTTTGGCCTCTCAGACCTGCGTGACCGGCGCAGACCCGACGGGGTCAGGACTCGCCCGACCCACACCCACATGGACCCGTGCATCCTGTGGCCGTCCCAGTCATCCCCATTGAGAGGCAGTAGGTCCCGCCCACCACCCTCCATGGCAGAAGTGGGATAGGCCCCTCCACGGTGGAAATGGACCGGGCCCTATAAAGGCTGAACACTCACCCAGGCCTCCTCTTTCTCAGCCCTGCATGACCGGCGCAGACCCAAGGGGGTTAGGGGCTCACCTGACCCATAGACAAGCAAACCCGTGCATCCTCCGGCCATCCCAGTCAGCCCCATCGAGAGGCAGTAGGTCCCACACACCACCCTCCACAGTGGACGTGCGAATGGCCCCTCCATGGTGGAAATGTGACCAGACCCTTTAAAGGGCTGAACACTCACCCAGGCCTCCTCTTTGGGCTCCCAGCCCTGCATGACCGGCGCAGACCCGACGGGGTCAGGGGCTCGCCTGACCCACAGACACGTGGACCCGTGCATCCTCCGGCCGTCCCAGTCAGCCCCATCGAGAAGTGGTAGATCCCGCCCATCACCCATCACGGCAGAAGTGCGATCGGCCCCTCCACAGCGAAAATGCGACTGGGCCCTTTAAAGAGCTGAACACTCACCCAGGCGTCGCACGCCTATGGAGCGCGACAAAGGGGCCTACCTCTTAGTCCGTCCTTTTGTGCCCCACATTTGTGCCCCATACAACGCCCCACCCCTACTCACAACTAAAAATCCCCCATCTCCACCCCCTCTACCTTCCTTAACGCCACCCATTACCCCATAACCACCTCCCGATCCATACTCCCCTCTACACTAACACCCACAACCAGCCCACACCTCCTAACAACCCCAGAATGCACTTGCAACCTGTCATCCCCCCTACACACAACATGATCACCCACTCCATACCCATACCAACACACAACCGCCCCTCCCCTAACACAAAATGCCACACACACACACACACACACACACACACACACACACACCACTAACCACAAACACCACACCAACCACAACCAACACACACTCAAACGACCAAGATGCCTCATAAACATCCCCATAAACCCAAACACTGACATGGCAACACTATCCCTCCTATCACCCATCCTAATTAATGCACAGTCTGTCACCAAGAAAATCCCCATACTACAGGATCTCCTAACGGACAACCTCCCAGACATCCTCTGCATCACAGAATCATGGCTCAAGAAATCTGACACAGCATTAATCAACCAACTACCCCTCTCAGCATATAATATCTTCTCATTACCAAGACCAAAAAGATAAGGAGGCGGACTACTCTTTATAGCCTCAAAGAAATTCAAATTCACACAACACCACATTAATTTACCTCCACCCTTGGAGACAGGCCTTTTCAAAACAAAAAACCTTCAAGCCATGTTGATATATGCCCCACCTAAATCCCTGGACCTCCACCTATCATCATTCATTGAAATCATCCCTTCACACATTAACATGGACACACCAACAATCATCCTAGGTGACTTCAGCCTCCACATAAATTCCACCCCCCAGTCTGACACATGCAAACTACTACTTAACACCATGTCAGCCATAGGTTTTAAACAAATAGTAAACACACCAACTCAGAAATCTGGTCACACCCTTGACCTCATGTTTATCAACAACAAAACAGCATGCACCAACAACCACCTCACAGCGACCAACATCCCATGGTCCGACCACAAACTCATCCAAACCACACTACAACTCATAATCAACCATACTGAAACCAACAACAACAAAAAATACATCACATTCCCCAAACAATGCACCAGTGAAATCATCGCAGAAGCCCTCCCCACCACACTAAAGGATCTTAACCTCAACAAAGCAAACACAGGCACAAATTCATGGCTCAACATCAACGCTGAAATTGCCAAATCAAAATGTCCCATCATCACCAAAGAAATCAGCACTGAAAACACTCAGAAAGCGCCATGGTACAAACAAGAACTAAAAAACACAAAAAGACTACTCCGTCAAGTTGAAAAAAATGGAGAAAAGATCTTACCACACCCCACCGGGACAAATACAGAACAATACTCCACATCTACAAAACCGACATAGACAAGGCCAAATGCGAATACTAGGCAAGGGAAATCCATGAACACCAATACAACCCAAGAGCCCTCTTCAACTTCATCACCAAGCTGACACAACCAATCCAAACCCCACCTTCCAATGAGAACGACACAATAACATGTGACAGACTAGCACTGTTCTTTCTGGACAAAATCACCAAATTAATAACTACCACCCCTCAAGCAACCAAGGAAATACTGACCCCCCAGCCCACCACAGTCCCCACTTGGACCACCTTTGAAACCACAGCCTCCTCCGAGATAAAAACCAACATACAAAAAATAAACCCAGCCTCCCACCCCCTTGACCCTATACCGATCAAAACTTTGAAACTAATCCCAGACATCATAGCCAAACCTATAGCTGATATCATCAACGTATCACTAGAACAAGGAAACTTCCCCGAAGCCCTTAAACGCGCCATCATCAAACCTATACTCAAAAAACTACACCTTGATACCGCTGACCCTACTAATTTTAGACCCACATCAAACCTCTCCTTTATCTCAAAAATCCATGAAAAAATTGTAAACCATCAACTCTCCGAACACCTGGAAACCCAAAAAATACTATACCCATCCCAAAACGGATTCAGAAAAACACTCAGCACGGAAACAATCCTACTTACCCTTGCCGACTCAGCACTCAGAGGTCTAGATGCTGGACAATCTTACTTCTGATTGATAGTCCAAGTTCTTGTACTCAGCTATTTTGATTACTGCAATGATATTTATGTGGTAATGACAGCAAATTTGGTAAAAGTACTCCAATTGATACAAAATGCTGCTGTTAGGGTGATTTTCAACTTATATAAATTGCACTGGCTCCCAGTTATATATAAAATTTGGTTTAAGAAGATTACTATAATATATGTCAATTATGCAGAAATCTTATGGATTGGCTGGTAAATTAGTCAACTATGTACCTAGTTGTACATTGAGATCTGCCTCTGAAGAATTATTCAGGACACATTTGAGGGCTTATTCCATCATAGCTCCTATTATGTGGACCAGATTGTTGTGATGGCAATGCCAGGAGCAAGATTATTCATGATTCAGAAAATTGCTGAAGGCAAAATTATTTAAAATGACATATGATAATGAAGAAGAGGGAATACTGAGGTAAATGGAAGTGTAATATATTTATTGTTGATTTTATAATTATTATTGTTGATTTTATTGTTTGATTTTAATTTTATGTATGTTATTCAGCAATTCACAATGAAAAAAATGAATTTTGTGTAACAAAAGAAGTAATAAATAAATAAATATACTGAGGCAAGGCAATTACATGACACAGGTATAGACAAGGGCTAGGTAAAGCAAGAATACAAGGGCTGGACTAGGCAGGGCATGACAAGGACTAGACTAGACAACAAAGAACATAGAAGCTCGAAGGCAACAGTACAGTAGGCCCATAGACTTCTAAGCAAGAAGCCCAGAGACTGCTAAACAAGGTATGGCCTGGTTAGGCCATAAGATAATGCTCAGGGTACAGGAAGACTCAGAAACCTTAAGGCAAGGGAAGACCTGTTGAATTTACCAAGATCTTCTTAAAAATTCCTTTTATGTTTGAAACAGTCCTAGACTCCATCTTTAATTTGATGGCGGTCAATATTCAAGTCATTTAGGCCTGGATTTATCAAAATGCGGTAAGTACCGCATGCGATTGCAAAAGGGGTGTGGTTTATGCAAAAATTCAGTTTATCACAATTTGCACTAATTACCTATGCAAAGAGTTAAGTTAGTGCACATTATCTGAATTTGCGATAGGTGTCAGACCTGTTGTATTTCCTGCATATGACCACAGAGAGAAAGAGAGAGACTGGCCATAATCTCACTCCAAGATGAGATTTGGGCAATATTCTTTCCATCTAGCTTGATGTTACCCAGGTAGTTTCCTCACTCCGAGGAACATCAAATGTTCACAAGAGACCACTGTTCTGTTCGTACATCTAACATTGAATGTCAAAGGGGCCCCTAACCCCCTACACTGATACCTAACCCTCACCTCGAGTTACTAGGTGGGCCTACCATAGGGAAACAAATACCTACCTATGGGGATGACATTATAGCCTCTCTCTCTCTCTCTCTCTCTCTCTCTCTCTCTCTCTCTCTCTCTCTCTCTCTCTCTCACTCACACACACACACACATCATATACAGGAAATACAACAGGTCTGACACCTATTGCAAATTGTGATAAACTGAATTTTTGCATAAATCACACCCCTTTTGCAATCACATTTTGATAAATCCAGGCCTTAGTTATCCATCTAAATGGAAAGTTGTGGGATATTCAGCCTACCTATTAATGTGACATTTTTGTAAAATTTCCATGTAAATTGAATCTCTTATCAAGGAAAACACATTTTTTAATCCAAATAATCTGTTATTTATGAAGGATAATGTAAGCATACCTTAGTAGTTCCTTTATAAATGTTCTTATTATGAGAGGTCTACAATGAATGTGTTTATTTACTCATATTTGCATACTGCCTATACCAAACTCTTAGGTGGTGAGATGAATTGTTCATGATTTCAGTTGATTATAATGCTACTGTTATAGAGTAGGTATTATAAAATTTAAAAAAATTATTGATTAATTGCAATAACTTCTGTTAATGGACTAAACTGAAAAAAGTATTAGAAAATAAAATGGAATGCCCTTAAGTGATCACTAGATGGTTCTTTGGTGTTGTGAAAATAAGCTATATTTATTAAAAATTACATTATAAGTTAAATATTTTGTTAGTCATTTATTTTAAGAATCACAACAATCAAATTCATTACAATTTCTGCTCTCTAAAGAGGAACACTTAGGCCTAGATTCACTAATACCACTAGGCTCTTTGAATCACATGGTAAAAGGGGGCGGGGGGGCAAAGCGGGGGGCGGGCCTGCGAAAGCCGGCAGTGATCGCACTTCTGTGATGCAATCGCTACCGGCTTTTGCACGAATAGCACCATCATAAAAGGTGGTGCTATTGGGTGTGAAATTGGCAGCAAAAAGGGTTCTTACCTTTTCGCTGTCCGCGATGTCTTTGTGGCGTCCGCCCCGGTGCTGCTCTGACTCCTCCTGTTCCGGTCTTGACGCCACCCCCATTTAGTAATTGCACGTGAAAAGTCCCTTTTTGTGTGCGATTGCTTTGGAAAATAACCCCCTTAGTGAAACATATATCTACAAGTTCTCTCGGAATCTTGGGGGAATGCCTCAGAGAGTAATGTTTATACTGAATTATTCTATCACCAATAACAAATAGACGTATTGATTGCAGGAGTTGAGCTTAGTAAAGAATTCTTCAGAATATCATGTTCCTCTTCTTCTTCTGTCCTTATTCAATCCATGTGTGGCTTTGTTCTTATTCTTCTGTCTTCTGTTCTCCTCCTTTCTTTTTTTCTGTTTGTATGTTGACTGTGTCTCCTTTTTGTAAACTAATTCTATGGAAATTCTATGCTGTAGGATCTTTGAAATTTATAGCTACTATAACAATTTTTCCTCATTTTGACTTCTGTATTTTTTGGATTGCTTGGCATTCATTGCAAATGAAGATGTTTGGTTTCCAGGGGCATACTGGTTGATTGTCAAAGTTTGGCATTTGTCCTAAATTAATGAAGTTTACAGTTTTTTTGCAAACTTTTTCAAATCTGTAGTGTACTATCTTTAGAGACCAATTCTGTTTTTTCATCCATTTTGGGAATGGGTCCCAAGGTCATAGTTTCCTTTTTCTGCACTCCTTCACATTTATTTAATCTTTAGCCATTTGCATTTCAATGCATAATAAGAAGGGTTGGATTAAGAGCAGGTCAGGGGCAGTACAGGGTGAGACTAACATTTAAGTACATAAATCCCGATTTTGAAACCGGAGAATGCAGCACACATCAGGCTGTTACTTCTGCTCTTGTTCAGATATAAGTGTGAAAAAACTCTATATACCCCAAAACTGACTGAGTAAGGGGTTTGAGTAAGCTGGGGAGAGTGCAGGCTGAAGAATCAGAGGGGTCTTGATGATCTAGAGGTAGACTGAGCAAACTGGTAGACTAGTGGTCAAACTCTTTATTTCCTTCACATCTGCATGATTTAAAGTTTGCTTACTTGTGCATGTAAAAGCCAACAAGACCTTAGGAAAGATATATGGAAAATGTTTTCTTGCATAACCACTTAACATTAGATGCAACCATATGCATGCTAGATATTTTTTAAATCATATACACTCACTTTAGTGGACCATTTAAAATCCCAGCATATGTGTGCTCATGCCCACTTATAAACATATGTGGGCATACACATGCTCATTTCAAATTCACCATCCCATTTATAAAATAATAATATATAGAAATTATACCTTTTTTTACATTGCACAGTATTTCAAAAGGAATTATTAGAATCCGCAATAATCACTCCAAAGTGAGTCTAATGATTATTGCTCTTACTTTTTTATTTGTTCTTCAGCAGTTTTCCTACCAATATTTTGGAGACCTTGCCAACAAGAAAGTCACATATTTATTCATTATGGCTATGGTGTTGATATTGTCAGTACACGGGCTATTAGGGATGTGCATTCATTTTGAATGAATGCACAATCCACAACGTATAGGTCCCTATTCGTTGCATTTGTGGGTCCACAAAACGTGTGGTGAACCCCCACAAATGCAACATATTATTAACGAATAAAACCCCCACCCTCCTGACCCCCCCAAGACTTGCCAAAAGTCCCTGGTGGTCCAGCGGGGATCCTGGAGCGATCTACTGCACTCGTGCCATCGGCTGCCAATATTCAAAATGGCACCGATAGCCTTTGCCCTTACTATGTCACAGGGGCTACTGGTGCCATTGGTCGGCCCCTGTCACATGGTAGGAGCACAAGATGGTGCCGGCCGTCCATGTCTCCTACCATGTGAAAGGGGCCGACCAATGGCACCATAGCCCCTGTGACATAATAAGGGCATAGGCTATCGGTGGCATTTTGAATACTGGCAGCTGACAGCACGAGTGCAGTAAATCGCTCCAGGGTCCCCACTGGACCACCAGGGACTTTTGGCAAGTTTTTTTTTGGGGGGGGGGTCAGGAGGGTGGGGGGGTTGTAGTTAATTAAATTTAAAGGGTTGGATGGGGTTTTTTTTGTTTTTCCAACTTTAATGGAAAACGAATACCGAATGCAAGTAATGGACAAATCGGGTTTCCTCCTATGAAAACAGATGCAATGGATTTGGGTCCTGGTGCAATGAATACTGAATAGCAACATATCTTTTCCCTCTGCACATCCATACAGGCTATACTTAATAGTCATTTCCCACTACATATGAAGTAATTTGTAACATATTTCTAAACAGAACTATTCCTGGGAGGTTCAAAGGTATTGTGGAGATGCAACTTAAGAAATTATTTCTAAATTCTGCCCATTACTGAGAGGTTGCCCTATTTTAATGTGGCCTCAGCTGGCCTGAGTGCCATCAGTATATGTCAGAGGTTTCAATTAGAACCTGATCCTGATAAGGATAGTTATTGTAGGTGAGAGTGTTTATGGAGGTATGAAGCACTCATTGGGAGGGGTCATTTGAGTTACTATATCCCCTGCACCCATTTGAAGCAGATATGAGAAAGAAAGAGTGGAGTATTCCAGATCTTAGAGTCCAGCATGCCTGCCTATTCACAAAGGGGAACCATTGGTATGTATCCTTTTACAGGGAAGTCCTAAGAAAGCAGATTGCTACCAGAGAAGGATTTCTGAAGAAGTATGACAGTCTGGGTCAGAGATGGTGGCTAGGGCCAAAATATGGGGTGCTCAGACCTAACTGAGCAGAGATGCATGGGATGAGAAGTTAGGAGGAATACCATATTTGTCCTAGAAGAGAGTTTGAGAACATTGTTACCTAAGAAGAGAGATTTGCATTGGAGTGTTCATGAAGGGAAGAGAAGTTGCCTTGTCAGTGGGAAAAGAATCCTGTGAGAGTTCTATTTAATGAGGAGTGTTCAGGCAGAACCTCCCTTCAAGAGAAAGATTTGTTTGGAGAAAAGAGGTAGCTGCCATACCAAGCAGATACAGAGAAATTTCCAGAAAGGAAAAGTCCCTATCCTTGAGAGATGACAGTTTGGGACTGTTAAATTTGAGGACAAATTATCTTTTGTGTGCTGTTTTTTGGACTTTGTGTTAACCTGCTTATCACCACCAGTAAAAACTTTAGTTTTGACAACAACTTGAGCATTAGCATGGAAATGTTTGGAGGGACTAGGGTAGTGAGAAGAAGAGCCCCAGGATAAGGAAACCATAAGGGTCATGAAAACATTTTATTTCCTCCTTATGCAGGAATCCTGGGAGGTCATGGGGGGGGGGGGGGGTCATGGAGCCATATTTGGTCCATGAGCCTCCCAATTTACCGTCATGCTCAAGAACTAACCGTGACAAGAACTAATTAACTAGTCTTTTAACAGCAAAACATGTGAAGGGAGTAATTTTAAGCCTGGAAGCATAAGTGCAAAGTCTATTGGCAATTTCTATCTACAGACTTTACACTAGTTTCCAAAGTGAAAATATGCATATACTTTAACTTTAAAAATTATCCCGGGGGGGGGGGGGCAAGATGGCGGCGTGAGCATTCGCACAGTAAGACGCTCCTGAACTGTTCTTACCTCGATTGAAGATGCCGGTGAAGAGGAAAGGCAAAGTCAGGGTTTTCCCCACCGACCCTTCCTTGCCTGAAATGCAGAAGCAAATTACTGAGTATGCATCTGCTTTGGTGGTGAAAACGGGAGATGAAGTCTCCGCTGCGGCGACTGGAGAGGGAGCTTCAGTGCCGCCTGGGGAGGTCAGCCTCAGTCCCCCGGATTACCGACCTCCACCGGCGCCTGTGCAGCAGGCGGATCATCAACAGTTGGCGCCCTCCGATGACATCATCCACTCGCCGGAGGGGGGACGCCGAGATGGAGGAGAGGTGCTATCCTCGAGACTCTCTTCGAGTCTGCTGGGAGCAGCAGCTATGCCGGGTTTGGAAGATCCGGACCGTTAATGTCTCCAGTTTACCAGAGTGAAGAGATGAAGAGACTGTTGGAGATTTCTACGGCGAGACCTTCAGCACTGCCGAGGGACCAGGGAAGGGGTGAGTTTATTATCCCCCCTAAACTGGCCACGGTGACGCTGGACTTGTTATGGGGCTTAATGGCCAGTTTGTTAAGGAAGCTGACGATAGATACAAGAAAGTAGAAGCAGAAGTGCAAACTCTAAATCTTAAGACGGAGGAACACTTTAAAAATTTTGGAAATAGGCTGAAAGAAGTGGAGAAGATAACTACACAAGCTCAAATGGTGGATGTTAAAATGATTAAAGATTTGGGTTCCCAGTCCAAAAGACTGGAGTCACTGGAAAATTACAATAGACATTTGAACTTGAGATTCTTGAATTTTCCTCGTGCTTTAGGAGAAGATGTCCAAAGCACATTAAATAAGTTTTTCGTAGAGAATTTGAAATTTGAGGAATCAAAATTACCAATTGTAAATAAAGCCTATCTCTTGACGAAGATGGAGAGGAATATTGTAGGAAACCAATTGGGAATGTTTGAAAATCTTACTCAGTTCATTGAAAGTTCCGCGATTGAGATATTGGGCAGGGGTACTTTATTAGTATCCTTTGTTATGGAAAGAGATATTAGCAATGTGATGAAGGCATACTTTCAAAATCCCTCTGAAAATTTCTACGGTCAATTGGTTAAGATTTTCCCCGATTTTGCTAGACCTACCCAATTAAGAAGGCCGGAATTCATTAAATTAAGACCTCAGGTTGTAGCTTTAGGCTACACATTTTTACTAAGATATCCATGTAGATGTCTTATTAAAGGAAAAGGTGAAAACTTTGCATTCACTGCCATAGAACAACTTAAGTCTTTCTTAAATGCTAGAACGGTGACCACAGTTCCATAACAAGTACTTGAGGTAATCATTAAAGTATATACCACCTAAATCGTTAAGCCAGTTTTTTCTTTGTTCAGTTTTTCTTGTAATTACTCCCCTTGGATTTTAGCCCCACTTAAAATTGTATTTCTTTGAAGGGCATATATGTGTTTAAGATGGAATTATTTGAGATGTAGTGATTAATCTTATATATTTCTTCTATGCTTTTCTGTATTATTTTCCTGAAAAGTATGATTTATGTATACTTTATGAAAAATCAATAAATTGTAAATGAAAAATTATCCCAGGAAAACTGCCCATACATATTTACATCTGCAGGTAGTTTTTCCAAGAAAATATAAGTGCATAATTTTGAAAATTAAAAAGTAGGAATGTAGTTCCAAACCCTTCCCCAATTCTGCCTCCCGAAATGTCTTGTGTCATTGCAGGTTAACTTATGGGCATAAAGGCTATATGCAGTTAAGTTTACCTGCATATTGGTAGAACAATGTTTTAAAAGCTCATAGCTTTGAAAATTACTCTCCCATATAAAGGATGAGTTGTGCTACTTGCTGTATGTGCTTTTTAAATATTGCACAGTACAGAGAAAGTTTAATTTTTGAGCAATTCATTCAAGGTTTCATAAAACAAATATAGACTAGACATTGTCAGATCACACTGAAAATTATTACACCTTAAAATGTCAATATGGCAACCATCTGAAAATAATGTTCTTAGCCTTGAGCATAGTTGTCCCATCTGTCAAGTTGTCCTTTCTCAGGGTAATAATTTTCCACTACAACCCTCCAATCCAGTTAGTATTTGTTTAAGACATGCCATGTTCAATTTGATATGTTTGTTCCTTTAATCAAGGAAATTAGATGCTATTTAATACATTTTCACAGAGTTATCTCCATTATGAAATGTTACTTTAAATTGAGCAGCTTCATCCTAGTCAGCAAAATTGATTTGTACAGTATATAGATCAACATACATCTAATATATTTGTAATGAGTGTTTAGAAGGTACATGCATCTTAGTTTATCGAGTTTGTTTATCATTAGAGATGTGAATCGTGTCCTCGATCGTCTTAACGATCGATTTTGGCTGGGAGGGGGAGGGAATCGTATTGTTGCCGTTTGGGGGGGGGGTAAAATATCGTGATAAATCGTTAAAATCGTTAAAACCCGCTAAAATCGTTAAAACCCGCTAAAACCCACCCCCGACCCTTTAAATTAAATCCCCCACCCTCCCGAACCCCCCCCAAATAACTTAAATTACCTGGTGGTCCAGCGGCAGTCCGGAACGGCAGCGGTCCGGAACGGGCTCCTGCTATTGAATCTTGTTGTCTTCAGCCGGCGCCATTTTCCAAAATGGCGCCGAAAAATGGCGGCGGCCATAGACCAACAGGATTCGACGGCAGGAGGTCCTTCTGGACCCCCGCTGGACATTTGGCAAGTCTTGTGGGGGTCAGGAGGCCCCCCCCAAGCTGGCCAAAAGTTCCTGGAGGTCCAGCGGGGGTCAGGGAGCGATTTCCCGCCGCGAATCGTTTTCCGTACGGAAAATGGCGCCGGCAGATTGACTGCAGGAGGTCGTTCAGTGAGGGTTCCGGCGCCTCACTGAACGACCTCCTGCAGTCGATCTCCTGCCGGCGCCATTTTCCGTACGGAAAACGATTTGCGGCGGGAAATCGTTCCCTGACCCCCGCTGGACCTCCAGGAACTTTTGGCCAGCTTGAGGGGGGGCCTCCTGACCCCCACAAGACTTGCCAAAAGTCCAGCGGGGGTCCGGAAGGACCTCCTGCCGTCGAATCCTGTTGGTCTATGGCCGCCGCCATTTTTCGGCGCCATTTTGGAAAATGGCGCCGGCTGAAGACAACAAGATTCAATAGCAGGAGCCCGTTCCGGACCGCTGCCGTTCCGGGCCGCCGCTGGACCACCAGGTAATTTAAGTTATTTGGGGGGGGGGGGTTCGGGAGGGTGGGGGATTTAATTTAAAGGGTCGGGGGTGGGTTTTAGCGGGTTTTAGTGTGCCGGCTCACGATTCTAACGATTTATAACGATAAATCGTTAGAATCTCTATTGTATTGTGTTTCATAACGGTAATTTTAATAGTCGTAAAACGATTCACATCCCTATTTATCATAGTTTATGAGTTGTTACTATATAAGATGAATAAGGCTGTCTGAAATCTATAGATTGGTAAAAAGGAAGAAATGAAAAGTTTTAACCAATAAATTCTACCATAGTACTACTACTACTACTTTTTAATATTTCTAAAGTGTTACTAGACATGTCCAGTGTAGTTCAGATACACATAAAAGACAGTCCTTGCTCAGTGGAGCTCACAATATAATCAAGACAAGCATGCATGACAAGCAAGAGTCTATAGAAAGTATATTGTAGGGAAGTGGTTTGGATTTAAAAGCAGATTCAAAAAGTTGAATTTTTAGACTGAAGTTTCTATGGCCAAAGGCTGACCATGATATACTAACTCAAGGGAGGGGTTGAGTTTTCGTAATGTTGCAAGTGTAAAAGGAGGCATGTATCCATGTAAGTAACCTCTATTCACATAATCCATTGTTATGTTCGGGCTTGTGGACTCTTGGCCGACAAGAGGGTGGTGTACCTTTCGGAGGGTCCATAGGCTCTCTTGTCGGGTGGCGAGGCAGAACAGGAGGCGGGACCAGCTGACCCTTGGCACTGGAGGCTGAGGCGAATACAGAGGCGATGAAAAGATGGGATGGGGCGCTGTGTTCTTCACCACTGGTGGTCTGTGGTCCCCCCGGGAGGAGCCCGTAGGCACCCGACTGCTGGAACTTAGGTGGACCTATGGAGGTCAGAGCAATGGTGCAAAGGCCAACTGGAACTTTGCCCTGGAAGCCCGCGGTCCCCCCAGGAGGAGCCCGTAGGGACCCGGGCCGCTGGGACTTAGGTGGACCCTTGGAGACGAAGTCTTGAGGGAGTCCTAGGTCGAGTGCCAGAGGGTCGTCGCTCACCAGTCCGAAGTCGTGCACCAGAGAATCACCGCTTGCCAATCCAAAGTCAGGAACCAGAGAATCACCGTAAGCCAGTCCGAAGTCAGGAACCAGAGAATCACCGTAAGCCAGTCCGAAGTCAGGAACCAGGAAGACAAAGCAGAAGCCAAGCTCGAAGAACTCACCGAAGCAAGCAGACTGGACAAAGCTCACAGGAGACGTTGCCAAGTCAAGGAAGACCAGAACTGTGAAAGACTTCAAAGGGGCATGGGATAAACACTGCGGATCCATAAAGTCAAGAGGCCGCCAATGAAGAGTGGGTGACTCGCCAGAATGATGGCTATTGACACAATACCCATATTAAATAAACATACACATGCTTACTGTGACTCCTACATCGCTCTAAGCTTCAACAGCAAGAGGTAATGGAAAAAAGGATTTGCACTCACAAAGAGGGGAGTAGCTGGCTTGTTACGGCGGTTACTACCCCAAACCAAATATGCCTGATACTTCACTTTCAATGCATATACAGTAGGGATGTGAATCGTGTCCTCGATCGTCTTAACGATCGATTTCGGCTGGGAGGGGGAGGGAATCGTATTGTTGCCGTTTGGGGGGGTAAAATATCGTGAAAAATCGTTAAAAATCGTTAAAAATCGAAAAATATCGAAAAATCGAAAAACCGGCACATTAAAACCCCCTAAAACCCACCCCTGACCCTTTAAATTAAATCCCCCACCAAATAACTTAAATAACCTGCGGGTCCAGCGGCGGTCCGGAACGGCAGCGGTCCGGAACGGGCTCCTGCTCTGAATCTTGTCGTCTTCAGCCGGCGCCATTTTCCAAAATGGCGCCGAAAATGGCGGCGGCCATAGACGAAAAAGATTGGACGGCAGGAGGTCCTTCCGGACCCCCGCTGGACTTTTGGCAAGTCTCGTGGGGGTCAGGAGGCCCCCCACAAGCTGGCCAAAAGTTCCTGGAGGTCCAGCGGGGGTCAGGGAGCGATTTCCCGCCGCGAATCGTTTTCGTATGGAAAATGGCGCCGGCAGGAGATCGACTGCAGGAGGTCGTTCAGCGAGGCGCCGGAACCCTCGCTGAACGACCTCCTGCAGTCGATCTCCTGCCGGCGCCATTTTCCGTACGAAAACGATTCGCGGCGGGAAATCGCTCCCTGACCCCCGCTGGACCTCCAGGAACTTTTGGCCAGCTTGTGGGGGGCCTCCTGACCCCCACGAGACTTGCCAAAAGTCCAGCGGGGGTCCGGAAGGACCTCCTGCCGTCCAATCTTTTTCGTCTATGGCCGCCGCCATTTTCGGCGCCATTTTGGAAAATGGCGCCGGCTGAAGACGACAAGATTCAGAGCAGGAGCCCGTTCCGGACCGCTGCCGTTCCGGACCGCCGCTGGACCCGCAGGTTATTTAAGTTACTTGGGGGGGGGGGTTCGGGAGGGTGGGGGATTTAATTTAAAGGGTCGGGGGTGGGTTTTAGGGGGTTTTAGTGTGCCGGCTCACGATTCTAACGATTTATAACGATAAATCGTTAGAATCTGTATTGTATTGTGTTCCATAACGGTTTAAGACGATATTAAAATTATCGGACGATAATTTTAATCGTCCTAAAACGATTCACATCCCTAATATACAGCATAGCTCTCTGCTTCAATGACAGGGGAGAAGAATAACTGATACTTCACACATCCAGCAGAGCTCTCTGCTACAACGGCAAGGGAGAAGAAAAAGGGTTCGCACTCAAAAAGCGGGGAGTAGCTGGCTTGTTACGACGGTTACTACCCCAAACCAAATGTGCCTGATACTTCACTTTCCATGCATATCCAGCATGGTTCTCTGCTTCATCGGCATGGGAGAAAGACTGATACATCACGCATTTCCAGCATAGCTCTCTGCTTCAACGGCAGGGGAAAAAAAACAAAAACAAAAACAAAAACTGATGCTTCACGCATATCCTGCATAGCTTCAACGACAGGGGTGAAGAAAAAAAGGATTCGCAATCACAAAGCGAGGAGTAGCTGGCTTGTTACGGCGGTTACTACCCCAAACCAAATGTGCCTGATACTTCACTTTCAATGCATATCCAGCATGGCTCTCTGCTTCAACGGCAGGGGAGAAGAAAAAAACTGATACTTCACGCATATCCAGCATAGCTCCCGGCTTCAACGGCAGGGGAGAAGATAAACAACCAATAAGGGCTGTATAACATAATCTGGGTAAAAACAAATAAGCATGGGTGTAGCTTGCTTATCGCGGCAGTTACTGCCCCTACTACCCCTAACTAATCAAGCTAGATATTTCACTTGGATGCAGCTCCATCACTGCTCTCTACATTAATGGTGGGGGTGGAAGGGGAATAGAACAAAGAGCTAAGAGAAACAGATAAGAATGAGAGAAAAAATGTGTGAGGCTTGCTGGGCAGACTGGATGGGCCATTCGGTCTTCTTCTGCCGTCATTTCTATGTTTCTATGTTTCTATGTTTCTATGAATGAGCAGAGGAAGCCTCCCTATATACTTCCTCTGCTCTGGATCATTGGAAACAGGTGAGTCTAGTTAAAGGGCCCAGGTCCCTTTAAATGCAAATGAGTTGACGGCGGCCATCTTGTATCTCATGGCTGCGGCCATCTTGATCTCCCCGGTGAAGGAGAGACGCCGCTGAGGGAAGCAGGACGGCTTCTCCTGCAGCAGGCAGCACGGGCCCGAGTCGGAGCCCTCCCCCGGGGCTTTCATGGAGCTGAGAGGCAGGTAGGTAAATGCGGTTGTGGGGCGCCACGGCCGCGGAGCACAACAGTACCCCCCTCTTTAGGGCGTCCCACTTCTTTCGATGCTTCCTCACATCTAGTACCTCCCGGACCTGATAGGTGAGGTCATCTTCGGAGGCGACAGGTTGGGGAGTAGGAGGCGTGCTGGAGGGCCATGACAATACCAGAGGTTTTAGGAGGGAGACGTGGAACGTGTTGTGTATCTTGAGAGACGGAGGAAGACGGAGTTGGTAAGAGACAGAACCCACCTGTCGGATAATGGGAAACGGCCCGATGAATCGCGGGGCTAGTCACGATGATGGCAGCTTCAACCGGATGAATTGCGTACTTAGCCAAACCTTTTGGCCCGGTTTAAAAGGCGAATAAGGTCTTCTCCGTTGGTCCGCATACCTCTTAGCCGCCTGACCGGCCTTGATCAGGGCGCGTTGTGTGGATACCCACAGGTGATGTATCTCTTCCGCCGAGAGCTGGGCCAGCGGAGATGGCACTGTGATGGGCACGGGCAGAGGCGGTCGTGGCTACTTTCCATACACAATTTGGAACGGAGAGGATCCCGTAGCTGCGGAGAGATGGGAGTTAAGAGCGAATTCAGCCCATGGTAACAAGCTAGCCCAGTCATCTTGTTTTTCATTGACGTAGATGCGGAGGAACTGCTTCAACGTCTTGTTGGTTCGCTCCGCGAGTCCATTGGTCTGAGGGTGATAGCCCGACGTATAATCCAGGGTGACGTCGAACTTTTGACAGAGAGCCCTCCAGAACTTGGCTGTGAATTGAGGGCCTCAATCCGACAGAATACTTTGGGGTAGGCCGTGTAGCCGAAAGATATGCTGGACGAACAGCTGGGCCAGCTGTGGCGCGGATGGCAATCCTGGCAATGGCACGAAATGCGCCATTTTACTAAAATGGTCGACGACCACCCAGATCACGGTGTTGCCGCTGAATCGCGGCAGGTCCACCACGAAATCAGTTGCCACATGGGTCCAGGGTTCTGAGGGCGCCGGTAAGGGTTGAAGTAGGCCTGGAACTGCACCAGGGATCCTCTTGTGGCGGGCACACGATTGGCAGGACTCCATGTACGCCCGGACGTCTTTATTCATCCGCGGCCACCAGTAATATCGTCGCAAGGTCTGTAATGTCCGGGATTGTCCGGGGTGGCCAGAACAACGTGAGTCGTGAGCCCAGACCAAGGCTTGTTTCCACCAACATGGCGGAACTAGTGTCTTCCCGGGTGGGATGGTAGCGGTGGCCGACAACAGGATACGGGATGGCTCAATTATAAACTGCGGCTCCTCGGATTCTTCCGTAGACTCAAACACCCGTGACAGGGCGTCAGCCTTAATGTTCTTCCCAGCCGGTCTGTACCTGAGGACAAAATTGAAACGGGTAAAGGACAGGGCCCAACGGGCTTGTCGTGGGTTGAGACGCTGAGCGTGATGCAAGTATTCCAGATTCTTGTGGTCTGTGAAGACTATGAACTGGTGTTGAGCCCCTTCCAGCCATGGGCACCACTCTTCTAAGGCCACCTTGATGGCCAGGAGCTCCTTATCGCCAATGGCATAATTCCGCTCTGCCGGCGAGAACTGGCGGGAGAGAAAGGCACACGGACGTAGCTTATGGCCGTCGGAGGCCTGACTCAGTACGGCCCCCACTCCCTCCGAGGATGCGTCCACCTCGACAAAAAATGGCCGCTGCGGATCCGGGTGCCTGAGGCAAGGTTGTTGCATGAATGCCTCCTTGAGGCGACAAAAGGCGGTTTCCGCTCTTGGAGGCCAATTTTTGGGGTCTGCGCCCTTTCGGGTCAGGGCCGTCATAGGAGCGACAACGGAGGCATAGTGGGGAATGAAAGAGCGGTAATAATTGGCGAAGCCCAGAAATCTTTGAAGTGCCTTTAGTCCAGACGGCTGTAGCCATTCCCGAATGGCTTTTAGCTTTAGTGGATCCATACGGAATCCCTGGCTGGAGACTATATATCCCAGGAAGGGGAGAGACTCTTGCTCAAACTGGCACTTTTCGAGCTTCGCATATAATTTATTCTCCCTGAGGCGTTGTAACACTTGGACGACGTGTTGGCGGTGAGCCGCTAAGTCCTTGGAGAATATCAAGATGTCGTCTAAGTATACGACCACGCACTGGTACAAGAGGTCACGGAGGATCTCGTTCATGGTATTCTGAAATATGGCAGGGACGTTACAGAGCCCGAACGGCATCACCAAATACTCATAGTGGCCGTCTCGGGTATTGAAGGCCGTCTTCCATTCGTCCCCCGCCTTGATTCGAATGAGGTTGTACGCCCCTCTGAGGTCTAGCTTAGAAAAGATCCTCGCTCCCTGTAATCGGTCAAAGAGTTCAGAGATGAGAGGCAGAGGGTAAAGGTCCTTGACCGTTATGGCATTCAAGCCCCGGTAGTCAATACATGGGCGAAGTGTCCCGTCCTTCTTCCCGACGAAGAAGAACCCCGCCCCTGCGGGTGACTTCGACTTCCGAATGAAGCCCTTTTCCAGGTTCTCTCTGATGTACTCATTCATGGCCTGTGTCTCAGCATGCGAGAGGGCATAGGTGCGGCCCCGAGGAGGCTCAGTACCAGAGAGGAGATTGATGGCGCAATCAAAGGGACAATGGGGTGGAAGTACCTCGGCCTTCTTTTTTGAGAACACATCTGCAAACAAGGCATAAGGGGCCGGCAGGCCCGGAAGGCTGGTGGAAGCCACGGGACAGGGGACGGGAACCACGGTTTGGAGGCAGTGGCCGTGGCACTTCGGCCCCCAGTGAGACAACTGCAGAGTTTTCCAGTTGAACTGAGGCTCGTGCTCCTGCAGCCAGGGAAGGCCCAAGACAATTGGGTGTATGGAGTACTCCAGAACATACAATGGCATGCGCTCCTTGTGGAGGATTCCAACCCTCAGTGGGACCGAAACTGTGGTGTGAGTCACACGTTCTGGGAGAGGTTTCCCTTGAATGGAGGAGATGACCAAGGGCGCTGGGAGGCGAGCTTGTGGTAACTCCAAATGCTCCGCTAGACTCTTCATGATGAAGTTATCCCCGGCGCCGGAGTCCACCAAGGCCAAAGTGTGGAACTCGCCGCCGGCGAAGGTTAACGCAACTGGTAGCGTTAGTGGAGGTACTGGAGAAGCAAGGCCCAGGATGAGACCTCCTTTTGGTCCTAGGCCCGGGCGTTTCCCGACCGAGTCGGGCATACTGCTATCTAATGGCCCGCTGCTCCGCAGTAAAAACAGAGTCCTTCCCTTATCCGCCTGCGGCGTTCCTGTGGGGAGACTCTTCAGCGACCCAACTCCATGGGTTCCTCGGCGGACGTTCCAGGAACTTCAGAAGCATTCTTGGAAGGTGGTGAGGATCTCCTCGTCCCCTTGACTACTGGGAGGCAAAGCCTCATCCGGCGATCTACTCGGTTGGCCAATTCTACCAGGCCGTCGAGGTCCTCCGGAAGTTCTTTCGCCGCTAGCTCGTTCTGAAGGCATGAGGCTAGTCCTTCCAGAAAGATCCCGTGGAGGCAGTCGTCTCTCCAATTCAGCTCTGCGGCCAGGGTATGGAACTCCATTGCGTATTCGGCCACAGTCCGAGTACCTTGGCGTAATCGGAGTAACTCAGAGACCGCAGTGGATTTGCGGACAGGTTCATCAAACAGCTGCCGGAAGGCAGACAGGAACTGGCTCAAGCTTTCAAAGATGGGGTCCTTTCTCTCCCACAGATGCGAGGCCCAGATCAGAGGCCTACCGTCGAGCAGGGACATAATGTAGCTGGTTTTGACCAAGTCATTGGGAAACTGCGTGGGGAGCAAGGAAAAACGAACCTGGCACTGGCTGAGGAAACCTCGACACAGCTTTGCATCTCCGGCGTATCGAGAGGGTGCTGGGAGTTGAGTGGGAATTCCTTGTCCCAGGTCGCCCCCGGAAACCTGGACAGTGTGCGGCTGAGTAGGGCGGCCTCCTTGAGCCCCAGGCGGAGACGGCAGCGTGGGGTTCATGGGCCCTAATGCCTCAAGGCGCTGGGTCAGGCCCTGTACAGCAGAGACCAGGGCATCGAGGGTCTGTTGTTGGTCCTTCAGGCACTGGGCCATTCCCGGAATGGCCTGGCGGGCAGATGCCTCGGCCGGGTCCATGGACTTGGCAATCTGTTATGCTCGGGCTTGTGGACCCTTGGCCGACAAGAGGGTGGTGTACCTTTCGGAGGGTCCGTAGGCTCTCTTGTCGGGTGGCGAGGCAGAACAGGAGGCGGGACCAGCTGACCCTTGGCACTGGAGGCTGAGGCGAATACAGAGGCGATGAAAAGACGGGATGAGGCGCTGTGTTCTTCACCACTGGTGGTCTGCGGTCCCCCCGGGAGGAGCCCGTAGGGACCCAACCGCTGGGACTTAGGTGGACCTATGGAGGTCAGAGCAACGGTGCAAAGGCCAACTGGAACTTCACCCTGGAAGCCCGCGGTCCCCCCAGGAGGAGCCCGTAGGGACCCAGGCCGCTGGGACTTAGGTGGGCCCTTGGAGACGGAGTCTTGAGGGAGTCCTAGGTCGAGTGCCAGAGGGTCGTCGCTCACCAGTCCGAAGTCTTGCACCAGAGAATCACCGTAAGCCAGTCCGAAGTCAGGAACCAGAGAATCACCGTAAGCCAGTCCGAAGTCAGGAACCAGGAAGACAAAGCAGAAGCCAAGCTCGAAGAACTCACCGAAGCAAGCAGACTGGACAAAGCTCACAGGAGACGTTGCCAAGTCAAGGAATGAGCAGAGGAAGCCTCCCTATATACTTCCTCTGCTCTGGATCATTGGAAACAGGTGAGTCTAGTTAAAGGGCCCAGGTCCCTTTAATGCAAATGAGTTGACGGCGGCCATCTTGGATCTCATGGCGGTGGCCATCTTGATCTCCCCGGTGAAGGAGAGATGCCGCTGAGGGAAGCAGGATGGCTTCTCCTGCAGCGGGCATCACGGGCCCGAGTCGGAGCCCTCCCCCGGGGCTTTCATGGAGCTGAGAGGCAGGTAGGGGAACGCGGTCGTGGGGCGCCACGGCCGCGGAGCACAAAATCCATATTATATAAAAGTCTAAAATATGCATGTATTTCTACTTTCTCATGCACATATACACACATAATAAAGAGGCAGTCAAGGGGCATTCAGGGGCAGGGCCAACATTTGTGCATGCAAGTTGCTATTTTAATTCTCTCTTTATTAATTCAATAATATTACATTAAGAAAAAACAACATTGAATGCAAATGGTGAAAAAAGGAAAAGTAACGTTTTCAAGAAAAACAATAAATCATCCAGTATAACCACAATACAGGGGATATATTATGAACAAATAATACAACCATAATACAACATGTTGTTCATTTCTCTAATAATTGTAAATATCATATCCATTGGTTAGCCTGCAATCCATCTGGTTAAAATCTAACCCAGATAACTCTCTACTACTCAAATAAGCTTCATGCTATTCAGGATCAAAAATACAAACTTAGCATCACGCAAACCTATCTGACATTTGCAATGACATAATAACTTTAAAAAAGCACCAAATGCTAAAACTCTCTGCTTCTTCATTAAAAATGATTTCTGCTTCAACTGAGTGTTTCTAAAAACATCTGGAAATAAAACAAATTAAATGACCAAGAAATAATATATCTTTGAAGCAGAAAAACATCTTTAATGGCCATACTTTAACAGGTTCTAACATATACAAAACTAATAATATAGCTCTGAATGGAATATCTACCTGGGAGTTTTATTTTAAAAAAACTGTCAAATCTTCAACATTATCAAAACTATAAGGTGTGATAGCAGATAAATTAATCCTTCCATCAGTCTTATGTTAACACCTTAGAGATTGGAGGGATAGATTCAAATGGAATCTTCATCAAATTTGTAAAAACACATTTTTAGCATATCTAATGGAGCAACCATAGAAGATTTGGAACATTTAGGAACTTTAAATGTAATCTTCTAGCATAATTTCCAAATATTCAACCATATGGTGTATTAACATTTTATCCTTAATCAAAGCCAAATCAGTTGTATGCTTTGTTTTACATTGTGAATAAAGACCTGCAGTTATTTGTTTTTTAGTTCATCTGCCATATGCAGTTCTCCAAAAGCCAACAAAACATTATCAACTCTAACCATATAAAATGTATCTAGTCTCTTAATAGCAATCCACATTGTCTCCAAAGTAATAAGAGGTGGTTTCTCAAGTGAAGAATATATGGCAGTCTAAAACATCCACTGAATAACACTTTCACCACTTTCCGTCTACAGGGTTATTGATTCCACCAATGCAATAGACTGCTCATTACTAGGCTGATGTTCTACAACAGTTTAGTTGAGGACATCTGCCCAAAATCTTTGCAGATACTTCAACACCAAAATTTAGAGGTAAATGAAAATTGAGACTCAGGGAGGTATTAGAACCCTTCTGTAGTGTTAGAAGCACCTAGCTAAACATGCTCACTTGTTCATCAATATTCAATTAGAGCATAACATCTTCAATTGTAGGTTGACCCATGCAAAGAGAGGGACCCTAGGCCTGGGTGGAAAGGACCTAATGGATTTCTTCCTTTTCTTCCCCATAGGAACCGAGGGGTGGATTTTATAATTTTGCGCGAGCGCATACTTTTGTTCGCGCACTAGGCGCGAACAAAAGTACGCTGGATTTTATAAGATACGCGTGTAGCCAAGCGTATCTTATAAAATCCGGTGTCGGCGCGCGCAAGGGGGTGCACGTTTGTGCAACCTGCACGCGCCGAGCCCAGCGCATTGCCTGTTCCCTCCGAGGCCGCTCCAAAATCGGAGCGGCCTTGGAGGGAACTTTCCTTCACCCTCCCCCCACCTTCCCCTTCATTCCCCTACCTAACCCACCCCCCCGGCCCTATCTAAACCCACCCTTACCTTTGTTGGCAGATTTGCACCTGCTGAAAGGAGACATAAATCTGCGCGCGCCAGTGGGCTGCTGGCGCGCCATCACCCGACCCGGGGGCTGGTCCGGAGGCCTCAACCACGCCCCTGGGCCAGTGCCACGCCCCGGGCCCGCCCCCGAAACACCACATCACGCCCCCGAAACGCCGCATCATTATGGAATGCCCCCGATACGCCCCCAACACGCCCCTTTTACGAAGCCCCGGGACTTACGCGCGTCTTGGGGCTCTGCGCGTGCCAGCGGCCTATGCAAAATAGGTGCGCCGGCGCGCGAGGGCCCTGCGCACGTAAATCCGGCCGGATTTATGCGCGCATGGCATTTAAAATCCGGCCGCAAGTGTTCTAAGCATCAAAATCACAGAACATATAAAAAGACATGGTTTAATGGAACAAAGTCAGCATGGCTATACCCAAGGCAAGTCTTGCCTCACAAATCTGCTTCACTTTTTTGAAGGAATTAATAAACATGTGGATAAAGTTGAACCGGTAGATGTAGTGTACTTGTATTTTCCGAAGGCATTTGATAAAGTTCCTCATGAGAGGCTTCTAGGAAAAGTAAAATGTCATGGTATAGGTGGCAATGTCCTTTCATGGATTACAAACTGGCTAAAAGACTGGAAACAGAGAGTAGGATTAAATGGACAATTTTCTCAGTGGAAGGGAGTGGGCAGTGGAGTGCCTCAGGGATCTGTATTGGGACCCTTACTTTTCAATATATTTATAAATGATCTGGAAAGAAATATGACGAGTGAGGTAATCAAATTTGCAGATGATACAAAATTGTTCAGAGTAGTTAAATCACAAGCAGATTGTGATAAATTGCAGGAAGACCTTGTGAGACTGAAAAATTGGGCATGGAAATGGCAGATTAAATTTAATGTGGATAAGTGCAAGGTGATGCATATAGGGAAAAATAACCCATGCTATAGTTACACAATGTTAGGTTCCATATTAGGTGCTACCACCCAAGAAAGAGATCTAAGCGTTATAGTAGATAACACATTGAAATCGTCTGTTCAGTGTGCTGCAGCAGTCAAAAAGCAAACAGAATGTTGAGAATTATTAGGAAGGGAATGGTGAATAAAACGGAAAATGTCATAATGCCTCTGTATCGCTCCATGGTGAGACCCCACCTTGATTAATGTGTACAATTCTGGTCGCCGCATCTCAAAAAAAATATAATTGCGATGGAGAAGGTACAGAGAAGGGTGACCAAAATATGGGGAATGGAACAGCTCCCCTATGAGGAAAGACTAAAAAGGTTAGGACTTTTCAGCTTGGAGAAGAGACGGCTGAGGGGGGATATGATAGAGGTGTTTAAAATCATGAGATGTCTAGAATGGGTAGATGTGAATCAGTTATTTAATCTTGCAGATAATAGAAAGACTAGGGGGCACTCCATGAAGTTAGCATGTGGCACATTTAAAAGTAATCGGAGAAAGTTCTTTTTCACTCAATGCACAATTAAACTCTGGAATTTGTTGCCAGAGGACGTGGTTAGTTCAGTTAGTATAGCTGTGTTTAAAAAAGGATTGGATAAGTTCTTGGAGGAGAAGTCCATTACCTGCTATTAATTAAGTTGACTTAGAAAATAGCCACTGCCATTACTAGCAATGGTAACATGGAATAGGCTTAGTTTTTGGGTACTTGCCAGGTCTTATGGCCTGGATTGGCCACTGTTGGAAACAGGATGCTGGGCTTGATGGATCCTTGGTCTTACCCAGTATGGCATGTTCTTATGTTCTTAAGAAGTGGACGAGCTCGGGAGGTGTAGGAAGGCCCAATAATGGGACAAAATGTGCCATTTTAAAGAAGCAGTCGATCATGATCCAGATAACAGAGTTGCCATTAGAAAGAGGGAGGTCCACCACAAAATTGGTGGACAAGTGGTTCCAGGGTTCCCTGGGGACTGGCAATGGCAGTAACAGCCCCCAGGGTCATCCCTCCAATGGTTTCGGCTATGTACATGTGGGAGAAGAGTCCACATAGGCCCGGATATTGCGTCACATTTGGAGCCACCAATAGTAGTGTTGAAGGAGAGTGAGAGTCCAAGCCCAGCCAAGGTGACCTGCCACATGGGTGTAATGGGACCATTCCAAAACCTTTTCATGGAGCCTGTGGGGAACAACTGTCTTCCCTAGAGGAACAGGCTGGGAAATGGACAAGAGGATTCATGGTGGATCTATGATGTGTGTGGTTGTTCAGGAGGATCTTCTGGCATAAAAGAGCATTCTAGAGCATCAGCCCAAGCATTCTTGATTGCTGGATGGTACCTCACGTCAAAATTGAAGTGGGTGAAGACGAAGGACCAGCAGACCTGCAAGGCATTCATGCATTGAGCGTGTTGCAGGTGTTCGAGATTCTTATGATCAGTATAGATCATAAACCAAAGTTGTGCACCCTCCAGCAACTAGCGCCATTTTTCGAGGGCTAACTTGATAGCGAGAAGTTCCCTGTTGCCTATCCTGTAGTTGCATTCAGCAGAAAAGAACTTTTGGGAAAAAAAATAACATGGATGCAGGGTGCCCTTAGGAGAGTACTGGCTTAAGACAGCCCAACTCCTACCAAGGATGAATCTACCTCTAGGATGAAAGGGTGATTAGGGTCTAGATGGTGCAAGCAGGGTTACTGTAGAAATGCTTCCTTCAGGTCCTAAAAGACTGCCACAGCCTTGGGGGTCCAGTTCTTAACATCGGCTCCCTTGCATGTGAGGGCTGTAAGAGGAGCTAAAATCAGGGAATAATAAGGGATGAAATGTCGGTAATAAATGGTGAACCCAAAACCCTTTGGAGAGTCCGCAGTCCAGTTGGTTGGGGCCAGTCGCATATGCTTTTCAGTTTACTCGAGTCCATGGAGAAATCACGGCTGGAAACTAGATATCCTAGAAAGGCTTTCTTTTTCAAACAGGTGTTTGTCCAGTTTGGCATATAGGTGATGCTCCCAGAGGCATTACAGAACATGGAGGACATCACGGCGGTGGGATGGAAGTCCTTGGAAAATATAAGGATGTCATCCAGATACACCATGTCTCTGTTATAGATGAGATCATGGAAGATCTCATTCATTATTTTTTAAAAGACTGCTGGGTCATTACACAATCTTTCGAGCATAACAAGGTATTCGTAGTATCCCCCTCTTGTTTTGAAGGTGGTTTTCCAATCATCTTTAGATCAAATTCTCTGTTGAATTGAGGAGAGTGGAGTTATGGCCAAGGCAGTCCTAAGATCATAGGATGAATGGACTTGTCGATCACGTAGTGACCGGAACTGTGGTTAAGGTAACCATCCCAGGCAACGGATAACATTGGATTGAAGATATGATGAGTCCTTAGGAACAGTTGAAATACACAGGTAGTCAACCAGGGACTTCATGAGTAAATTCCCTCCTGCCCCCAAGTCCCCAATGGCTAAGACTGGGAAGCTTCGATGGGCACGAGATGCTCACAGAGAGGGTTAGTTGGGGGGCTGGACTGGTGAAGCTTAGAGACACTCCTCCATTACTCCCTAAAGCTGGGAATTTTCCTGGACAGGTGGGGCACTCTGAGGGTTGGTGATTTGTAGCACCGCAGTACAGGCAAAGGCCAGCCTTTCGTATCTGTAGGTGCTCTTCAGGAGTGAGGCAGCAATGGCCCAATTCCATAGGTTCCTCGGTCTGATTGGCAGAGGGAGACCTCGAGGTGGTAGCTGGGATTGGAGTAGGTGAATGAGGCCTTGAATTAGCGGATCTAAGGGGGGTATGGAACTTCCGGGTGCGCTCCTGAAGGTGCCAATCAATCCTCCTGGCCAGATCGATAAAATCCTCTAAGGATTCTGGGAGATCACAAGCTGCTAATTCATCCTTGATATGGACTGAAAGCCCTTCCAAGAAAATGGGGCATAAATATTCCTAAAGTATATCAGAGCAGACTGCACTTTAAGATAATCTCACATCAAACGAAAAGTGCAGGGAGAGGGTCAATCCTGACAAACGACTCCAAATGGATTTCAAAGTTGATAAAGATTTTTATTCATTTATAAGGCAACTCCACTGATTCAAATCCCAAGCAATACTTTGCGGCATCCCCCGACACGGTCCCGTGTTTCGCCTAGGGCTACATCGGGAGGGTAACACCAACAGGGTTTCTCAATAGGAACGCTAAAACAAATTGAACAAAACGTCAGGATGCTATATAGGACTTACGCCGACTAAAAATACAAACAATGATCATTCACCATAACTCTTACCTGACAGCTTGGTTTTCTGAATTCTGACAGGGAGCGCACTAACCCTAGACGCTGTCAGGTATTTCAAGGATAGCGGTGGCGCCAAAATCACAGGTGAACCAATGACGTGGGAAAATTATCCCCGTTCATTGGTTCCCGTTCCTGTGAGGTGCCCTAGCAGCATAGTATGTGACCAGTGCTTACTGTGAGAGATCTTATGTGAATAGAAACCATTCTATCTCCCGGTATCCACCTAACACATTCGGACACCACCCCTGTGGCCATTGTACAGTCTGTTCATACACACAATCTACCACTTCATTCATTCATCCAACATCTCATAGAGTTTTTCCACTTCATTCCTACTCTGACTGCACCACCTCAGGAGTCATTTACGTGATCATTTGTCCGTGCCCTTTAATATACGTAGGCAAAACCACGAGAATGGTTAAAACACGTATTATAGAGCATTGCTCTAACATTCGGCACGCAAGAGAGAACGAACCCTTGGTAGAGCACTGGGTAAACAAATCTCATAACCTCGCTGACCTCAAGTTCAGTGTCATTGAAGTGTTCCCACGTCCTGCTCGAGGGGGCTGTTATGCAGAACAGCTAGGACGCATTGAACAGCGGTGGATATTTACTTTAGATTCAGTAACCCCCAAGGGACTTAACCGGGAGATAGAATGGTTTCTATTCACATAAGATCTCTCACAGTAAGCACTGGTCACATACTATGCTGCTAGGGCACCTCACAGGAACGGGAACCAATGAACGGGGATAATTTTCCCACGTCATTGGTTCACCTGTGATTTTGGCGCCACCGCTATCCTTGAAATACCTGACAGCGTCTAGGGTTAGTGCGCTCCCTGTCAGAATTCAGAAAACCAAGCTGTCAGGTAAGAGTTATGGTGAACGATCATTGTTTGTATTTTTAGTCGGCGTAAGTCCTATATAGCATCCTGACGTTTTGTTCAATTTGTTTTAGCGTTCCTATTGAGAAACCCTGTTGGTGTTACCCTCCCGATGCAGCCCTAGGCGAAACACGGGACGGTGTCGGGGGACGCCGCAAAGTATTGCTTGGGATTTGAATCAGTGGAGTTGCCTTATAAATGAATAAAAATCTTTATCAACTTTGAAATCCATTTGGAGTCGTTTGTCAGGATTGACCCTCTCCCTGCATAAATATTCCTCCCACCAGCTGAGCTCCATGGCAAGAGCGCAGAATTCTATAGCATAGTCTGTTAGAGAATGGTTCCCCTGACGAAGGTGCAGGAGATCTCCACTAGACATTGCCAGTCACCTGGGGTCATTGAATATTCTTTTGAAGGAGGAGATGAAATGGGATAAGTCCTGCAGGAGTGAATCCTAATGTTCCCAAATCAGAGAAGCCCAAACCAGAGCCTTGACATCAAGACAAGAGAGAATAAAAGCAACCTTGGTGGTGTCATCCGGAAAAAAAGTCAAGTGCATAAAGCACTGATTTATAAACCCTAAACACTTTTAGGATTTCTGCCATACCACGGTGGCATCAGTAGGAGAACCGAAGGGTGTGGAGGTGACACTGGGGTCAGCCAAGTCACCGCATGAAGAGATGGTGCAGCCTGGTTTGCCATAGCATCCAGCTGGCCATTGAGGCATTCAATGGAGGTCACCAGAGCCTCTAGGAAGCACTGCTGCTCCTGAATCTTATGAGCGAGTCCTAGAATGACCTGAAGTGCTAAAGGTTCTGCCTAGTGCATGGCCTTGGCAAGCTGTTATGTTTGTAAACCCTTGGACTGAGGGGGAGTTGACGCTACCTGTGGGGATGAGCCCCACAGGTCCCCACCATTGGTAGGCGAGGCTGACGACAGGAAGAGACCCTTCTGGAGCTTCACCACTATCAGCCCACTTTCCCCTTAGGTTGAGCCCTTGGGTGCCAGGGCCAGCTAGACTTACGTGAGGGTCTCTGTGATGATGGAGGTCCAGGAGAAGGAGCGGTGCTGGCGAGTAGGCACCACACTAGATCAGGCAGTGAAGTACAAGGGCAGGCTCCAAATAAGGAACAAGGCAGGTGGTGAAACTCATGGTCAGATTCCAGGCAGGGGTCGAGGCAGGCAGTGAAACTCTTACTCAGTATCCAGTCTGAAGTCAAAATCCAGGGCAGTCCAAGGAACTCAGGAACTCAGGCAGCTCACAAAGAGCGAGATGACCTGTTGCCAAGGCATCAGATGAAAGCAGGGACTATCCTTATATAGTGCCTGGAAGATGATGTCAACAATGAGACCTGTTGGGCTTTTCCCACTGTGGGTCCTTTAAACCCAGCATATTGCACAGCTTAACGCCAGGATAAAAAGGTGTAGTTATTTCTGGCATTAAAAACGTGTGAAAACATCCCTTATTTTCATTGATACCAGCCAAACTCCTCCCCAATCCCAGCCCTTTGAATAAATTAAAAAATATTTGTTTTCACGCCACACAATAAATACACTGTTTATCTGTTATCCACCTTGATTCTACATGAGAATCAACATTTAGTTATCAAGCTCCTGCATTATGGAATTCACTTCATTTTGATATTTGAGCCAATTCAGGTTACTTAAAGTTAAGAAAGGCATTAAAAGCATGGTTTTTCCATCAGACCTTTGGGCATTTGGATTGAGATTGATTTTTAATGAAGGTTTTGATTTACATTTCAGTTGATATAAGGCAGCACAATTTATTTATTTATTTGTTTATTTGTTACTATTTGATGTTTACTTTATTATGTTTTATATAATTTTTGTTTTATTTGAATCATTATGTTTTTATATGGATCTCTGATTTTTTTGAAAATGTATATTTTATTATGGTTTATAAAATTTTAATAAATGGAAATGGAAATATATTTTCTATGTTTATTGTATACTACTAACTGAATGGGAGATCTATGTGAATTGGGGGAGTTCAGGCCGATGAACCAGAAATGTCTTGATTACCTATGCAAAGACTGGTTGAACTGGTGGATAAATTGGTAAAACTTTAATTTCCTTGATGTGCACATGTTTTTAAATATATTGACTAGCGTGCATAAATCCCAATTTATGCAAGTCCTACTTTATTTTTGCATATATTTATTTATTTAGATTTTTCAGCACTTCAGAGTGGATTACATTCAGGTACTGTAGGTATTGCCCTATCCACAGGGGGCTTACATGGTTAGGATTATTTACCTGACACACTGATCTTTTTAAACCTTTCTTCACTCCAGATCACATAAAATCTTTACTGATGGTAACTGTGCTTCTCCTACCTCTGGCTGTGCATGTAAAGCTCGCCTCCAAAATCCCGCCCACCACAAAAAACCTTACCCCAAGTTCAGAATGCCCCCTCTTACAGTTGTATAAAAAGTTGACTAATATGTCTCTCTCTCTCTCTCTCCCTCCGTCACCTGAAACGGCATTTGCAATATTTATCGCAAATGCTGTTTTGACCCTAACGCACAGCATAATGCCAGGAAAAAAGGTGTAGTTAAATCTCGTGATAGCATGGGTTACGCTATCACATACTCCACTAATCACCCCTCATTTTCATAAACTCCACTCATTTGACTAAAATTTTGAAATTTGCATATGCATCTTGTGATGTGTTATTTATTGCATGTGTTTTGATGGGCCCTAATGCCCGCAATAAGGCCTTAATGTGATTTGAAAAATGACACCTTAAGTTTGTACCTGAGGGAATAGAGGTTAAAATGACTTGCCCAAAGTCACAAGGAGTGATGGTGGGACTTGAATCCTAGTCTTCCCAATTTGTAGCCCTCTGCACTAAGCACTAGACTACTCTTCCACACACATATTGTTAATAGATAGAAAAAGTATGCATATTCAATGATTTGATCTGGGTTATTTCAATACATTGATATAGGTTCTTTCAATGCATTGCAAGTATTTGTGCAAAAGCTTAAATACATGCATATGTTGTAGGGTAGAGTTATGTATATTTTATAAAATAATCATATATCATTTGTGCAGGATAAAAAATATTAACAAAGATCTGCTTGCAGCTATATATGCATGTGTATGCCTTCACATGCATTTGTTTGAAAGTTACCCTCAGGAACTCTATTGCAGGAATACAGTACAGCAGAGTACAGATACGCTACTTGCTCACAGGCTGATTCAATAAGCTCCGTGGGAGAACCGGAGCTCCAAGGCGAGCGTCCGCTCTCCTGGCACACACCCAGGCACCTCTCCTGGGCGCGCGATTCAGTATTTAAATTAGGGCCCGCGCTAATAAGGAGGCAGCGGCTGTCAGTGGGTCTGAAAACCGACGCTTAATTTTACCAGCGTCGGTTGTCAAACCCGCTGACAGCCATGGGTTTGGAAAACGGATGCTGGCAAAATTGAGCGTCCGTTTTCCAAACCGCAGGCTGCGGGCAGATTTTTTTTTTTTTTAATGCTTTTTTTTTTTTTAAATTTTTGGGGCCTCCGACTTAATATTGCTATGATATTAAGTCGGAGGGTGTACAGAAAAGCAGTTTTTTCTGCTTTTCTGTACACTTGCCCGGTGCCAAGTGTACAGAAAAGCAGGCGTTAATTTCTGCAGGCGTTAATTTCTGAGAGTAAAATGTGCGGCTCGACTAACTAATAAGCTCATCAACATGCATTTGCATGTGATGAGCGCTATTAGTTTTGGGGGGGTTGGCCGCGCATTTTCCACACACTATTACCCCTTACTGTATAAGGGGTAATAATAGCATGTCAAAAACGCGCGGCCAAAGGGGGGTCTAAATGGTGTACTCCGCCGAGCGAGGAGCGCACCATTTAGACCCCCCTTTGGGTCTATATATACTATATATACTATATTCTCCATTTTGACCCCCCTTTGGGGGGTCTAAATGGAGAATATAGTAATGAGTTGTTGCAGAGTGAGTACATTCCTAAGCAAATAAGAGAAGCTTGAACTGTATGCAGAAGTGGATAGTGGGAGCCAATATACGAATATACGAATACATATATGAATACATAACAAAACATTTTTAAAATAGGTTCTGTATTAGTAAGCATATGTGACAGAGTTCTGCAAAGTTGGAATGCCAGCCAATAGTTGCTAGATGCTCTCTTTCCAGGAATAGAAATGAGTGGAGATGTCCACCCTGAAAATAGCCGTCAGAAATTAGTAAGATAATTGAAAATTAAGAGATATAATGGCCCCAGGGAAGAGCAGGTGGCTAAATGGACAAGGTGCCTGGAAAACAGATAGTATGGAAGGGTCCCTGGATGGAATCATGAGAAGCAGGTGAAGACTCCACACTACCAGATGGTTTGAATAATTGGACCGCTTTAAAATAGCATAATACAGAAGAGAAGGGTCATATTCAGTGAAGTAAGCTACTGAGAGGAAGCTGCTGCTGCTGGAGGCTGCCAGGTGATGCAATAGAAAGCCTTACAATGTACACAAAGACTTTACCACAATGCAAGATGTTACAAAATTTACTCTCAATATCAAGAGTGGAATGTTGTTTACTGTTTTATTCCATATGGGATAGGAGAATTTTGTTTGGTTTCCTTGTCTTGTCTTCACTTCTGACAGTGTGTGAACACTGATGAAAGGGCAACCTGCTTTCCTAACAACTTCAAAAATAAATACACTACATTTTATAAGTATTCAAAAGATATGTGTGATACTGTCTGTGAGAGAGCCACGGGGCTTTAATCTGGCTACAGTGCGTGGCAACACACACCAAAGTATTTTTGCTTAATAAGATATGATTAAATGTTTGCATTCTGTTTGTAAAAAAAAAAAAAAGCAAGAATAATTTTTTTATTTTAATTTGTGCTGAAAGATTATTTTTGTAGAAATGTTAAAACTAGTAGATTCATATTTCCTTCTAAATTTCATAATTGTCCATATTAGTATGAGTTGCATACTATACAATTAAAAATCCTAATAAGGGTGTTACTTCATCTTAATTGTTTGATCTTTTGGTTTGTCATTTCTCTGCATATTTATGGCTCCCAATAGAAAAAGCTGTTCTATTAGGAATATCCAAGTTGCTGAATTTTATTTTTATATAAAATGAAGAAAAGAAAAGGTCAAACTAAGCCTTTTATTAAAAATCTTGAATCTCATTTTAGGTTTGTGAATGTCAAATACCACATAGTGTCACTGTTATTTTTTGCATGAACATGGATGTAATTAAGCATGAGAAACAAAAAGCTTTTAAAAATACAGAGAATGGAATACTGTATCTATTTGTGTTATATCTTTGAGGTTTTTTCTAGTAATGTCAATAGTAATGTCAGCATCAAAGCATTTCATTTAAGGTTACTATTAAATGCCAGAATTAAACTGATTACATTTTGTAGTTGTGCATATTCATTGCAGTTATAATTGTAGAGACATTTTGAAAACCTAAATGTTAATACTTTAAAGGTGAAGCTTACAGACTGGCACATGACTTTTATTCGGGATATGCAAAGCTACTTCATGGTAGAAAATGAATCTAAGTATATGCAAGGTAATGATAGTACCTCTTTTATGCACAGTGCAATCATATTACTTTCCGTGCAATAAAAACCTCAGGTGATAGACAATGATAAATGTTAAAAGCCAAAGCCATGAAAATGTTTCTGCATGATATTGATGTGGAAAATGTAAAGCGGTTGAGATTTTAGAAGTCTGTTTGTTATCTTGTGAAGAACTGACCACAATGTATATTACAACAGAGCACCTTTTACTCATTATTCACATTCATTGTCTGAAAAGGTGCAAAATCCAGAAAAAACATGGACTTCAGTCCACATTTCATTATCCAGAAAAATTCAGATTATGCAAAGACTGGTTGATTTCATATGACACATTATCTGGAAAAGCTCCTATGATCCAAAACTATGGGAGGAAACCCCAGTATCTGGAAATATCTATTATCCATAATGGCCTAAGTCCTGAACATTACAGAGAAAATGTACTAGGTACTATGTTGCAACATTAGAAATCTTCTTCTGACTCATTTGGTAGTTATAGATAGCTTTAAGTTCTTGTGCAGTACACCAGTAACATAAGCAGTGCTATGCTCATTAGGGGTGTGCATTCGTTTGCAACGTATTGGCAATCTGCAACACATAGGCCCATATTTGTTGTATTCGTGGGGAAGTGAAACGTATCGCGATTCCCACAAATACAACGAATCTTCACCGAATTATTCGGCCATCTAAAGGAGCAAATTTAAACAAAACCCCCACCCTCCTGACCCCCAAAGATTTGACAAAACTCCCTGGTGGTCCAGCGGGGGTCCGGGAGCCATCTACTGCACTCACGCCATCGGCTGCCAGTATTCAAAATGGCGCTGATAGCCTTTGCCCGTACTATTTTGAATACCGGCAGCCGACGGCCCGAGTGCAGGAGATCGCTCCCGGACCACCGCTGGACCACCAGGGACTTTTGGCAAGTCTTGTGGGGTCCACAAGATGGCGCCAGTCATCCATTGCTCCTAACATGTGACAGGGGCCGAACAATGGCACCAGTAGCCCCTGTGACATAGTAAGGTCAAAGGCTATAGGCGCCATTTTGAATACTGGCAGCCGACAGTGTGAGTGCAGTAGATTGCTCCCGGACCCTCGCTGGACCACCAGGGAGTTTTGGCAAGTCTTTGGGGAGGGGGTCAGGAGGGGGGAGGGTTGTAGTTAATTAAATTTTAACCGGGAAACGAATAAGAATGGAACGCATGAATGGATTGGGGCCCCCCTTGCCAAATGCAACATATCTGCCCCCTGACGAATACGAATACCAAATGTAACATATGCGGTCCCTCTGCACATCCCTAATGCATGTACCATATTTATTTATTTTTTTGGCATTTCTTATATTCCACTACCTCCATACACAGTTCGGTGCAGAGTACAGAAAAAACATACTTAATTGCATTAATAACTGACAACAAATACAATACAAGTAAAACAAATAAAATATAAATTAAGTTACAAATAGATGGGCGGATTTTAAGAGCCCTGCTCGCCTAAATCCGCCTAAATCCGGGCGGATTTAGGCGAGCAGGGCCCTGCGCGCCGGTGCGCCTATTTTACATAGGCCTACCGGCGCGCGCAGAGCCCCGGGACTTGAGTAAGTCCCGGGGTTTTCAGAGGGGGCGTGTCGGGGCGTGTCGGGGGCGTGTCGGGGGCGTGTCGGGGGCGTGTCGGGGGCGGGCCTGATCTGCGTGGCATTTTCGGGGCGTGTCGGGAGTGTTTCGGGGGCGGGCCCGGGGGCGTGGCTGCACCCTCTGGACCCACCCCCAGGTCACGTCCCGGCGCGCTAGCGGCCCGCTGGCGCGCGGGGATTTACGTCTCCCTCCGGGATGTGTAAATCCCCCAACAAAGGTAAGGGTGGGGTTTTGACAGGGCCGGGCGGGTGGGTTAGGTAGGGGAAGGGAGGGGAAGGCAAAAGAAAGTTCCCTCCGAGGCCGCTCCGATTTCGGAGCGGCCTCAGAGGGAACGGAGGTAGGCTGCGCGGCTCGGCACGCGCCGGCTATATGGATTCGATAGCCTTGCGCGCGTCGATCCCGGATTTTAGCGGATACGCGCGGCTACGCGCGTATCTACTAAAATCCAGCGTACTTTCGTTGGCGCCTGATGCGCCAACAAAAGTACGCCAAATCGCGCTATTTGAAAATCTACCCCAAAATGTATATTATAAATTAAAAGCAACACTACATTAAAATGCCTTAATTTCCTCCCTGAGCAATTTAATATCTGTAATCTTACATTTTTCATTTGGTAAAGCATTTCATAATAATGGATTTACACAGTAAGAAGTTCTTCTATGCATGCTTTGCAATTTATACTCATGCACAGATAGTTTAACCAATAAGTTAGTATTCTGAGATCTTAATGTCTGTGTTGGTGAATTTGTCTTTAATTTATTTATCAATGCACAGGGCGTTACTGTATTTAATAGTTTATCAATAATCAAACTCACTCCTGTTCAAGTTCTGCGAAGACTTCCATATTCTTTCAAGGGTTCAAAGAATGTAATATGTCTTCTGCATGGTGCTTAACTAGGTGATTAGGAACAAATTAGCCAAGGAGCTCAAATTGGAAGGGAGGGTGTTTACACATTTTCTTGAGCATCCCTTACCAGATTGTATTCTGTTCCCATTGGCAGTTGTACTAAAGAAATTACCTGGAAAATTCAGTCTTATTCATATCCTGTCTTTCACAGAAAGTGCTTTGGTTAATACACTACATCCCCTCCAAAAGATTTGCAGTGCAGTATACTTCCTTCAACAGTATCCTCACCCTGTTGGGTAGACACCTAATCAGCCTTTTGGTTGATCTTGGTTTACCTCAATAATTTTCATTTATTAGGATTTCAAGGGACCTTCTACTATAGCAAATGTGTGCCAATGGGCTTCTCTCTCTGGTGTGCTTGCCTACTTTGAGATGTTCAGCACTTTTGTGCACTGAGTTGTCAGGAAGAAAGCCAGCTCCAAGTCCATTGTATATTATCTGGATGATTTCCTATTTATTGGAAGGGGGGACAAGAGAATGTGAATTTCTGTTTTCCACTGTTCAAGATTTGTCACTATAATTTGTCATCCCATTAACTGATAACCAAGACATTCCTGGGTATTGAATTGGACTCAATATTAAAGATATTTAAGCTGCCCCCAATGAAGCTTCATTTTCAATGCTATACAAGCTAAGAAGATCAGCTTAAAGCACATGCACTCACTGACTAGGAGCTTGGCTTTTAAGGTCCATGTAATCTCTATTGGGAGGGGATTCCCACAGTGCCTGATCAAAATGATAGTAGTGCTCATCCAAGACCATCACTTTTTACATATTAGCAGACCACTGAAGGAGGATCTTGTGGTTTGTCAAATCTTTTTGGCTGCTTTCAATGATGTCTGTGCATGCCTGTTTTCCTCTGTTACTAAGTGCAAACTTGAGCTACAATCTGATATTTCCAGAGACATAAACTTTGGTATTTAATCCAAGTGTACATGGTGTGCATTGTAGTCACCACATATTTGAGTGCAATAGGGGAAATCACATGCAGCATAAACTTCATGGAATTGTTTCCCATAGTGGTTGCCCTATACATCTGGAGTCCACTTGAAGGATAAAAAGGTAGACTTATGATGTGACAAAGTGGCAGTGGTTGATGTTATCAACCATCAGTCTGCCAAGTGCCCCCTGGTATTGAACTCTTGCATCAGTTCTCTTTTTCTGTTGCCTTCAATGTAAAATCAAGATGTACAGGTTAGAAAGTTCAAAGCAGCAACTAATGGGGCATCCAAAACCTTGTGATTAATGGCCCCAAATGTAACAGTTTTGCACAAAAAATGTTCATCTATACACAGTATTCTAAGACTGACCAGTCAACCGAAGCCATACAATCACCCTACTGCCCATTTGCCCCATCCAAAATGCATTACTATGCATGGCCATAAATCCTTCAGACAGGTAATATTTTCTCTTCTACCAGGACTTCTCCCGAGTTAGCAAATTTCATTTCATTGCAGTCTTTAAGCTCACCCTTGAAGTGGCCACTTTCCTGAGAGCATGCTATGCTACATACTCCCTCCATATAGACCTTCCTTAAAGATTTTTCTCTATAAGCAGGCATACTGATATATCTGGCCAAGTTAATAAGTCTATTACCTTTTTGAGACTAAACAGCTTAGAATATTTATTAAAGTAAATATTGATTACCAAAGTCTTTATTTTAAGGTAACTCATTGTGTGTTTGTATTTTGATTTAATTTTTATATTTTTTATGTTGAAATTATATTATTTTATTTTGTATATCACATAGGTCACTAGTGTTAGTCAATAAATAGATTTTAATAAATGAAATGAAATATAGGAGCTGACTTCAGTGCAGCTATCTCTGACTTACCGAAGACAGCCATACAACACACTGGGAGGTGTTGATCAGTGGTGTATGCTTTCTATAGCAGACAAAATAATGGGACCCATGCTGTGACCTTTCAATAATGCTTCACATATTTGTTTGTGCATTCTTCCCTGCAGGTTCTGGCAATCAATGATGGCTAGTTTTGATCATCAGTCATTCCTTTGTTTTACATGTACAGTGCTGAGCCATTTCAGGCAGGTTTGGCCAAGACTTGGGCCTGGCAGCCAAAGAATGGACAGTTCAGTAGATCAGTCAACAAGGAATGTTCTGTCACAGCTGCTCCCTTTCTGCACTGCTAAGGTTTGGCAGATGCTCACCCAAATCTCTTAATCATCTACTTAGGAGATAATGACCTAGAAAAGTTACAGTGCTTGCTGCTGGTGAATAACATCAGGAATGACCTGACTGCCCTTTCTGCAAAATGGTCCAACCCTCATATATTCTGGTCTGACATCATCCATCACTGCTGGCTTGCTGATGGAAGACTATAGAGGATGGGCCTTGCCAAAGTTAACATATAGGGTGGCAAGGCAGTCTGTCTCCGGGGGAGTTTTCATCTTCACCATGTAGGCAATAGTGTCTTCCTCCTAAAGCATTTTGGAATAGACTTAAAGCTCTAAACATGTACACCCTAGAGGAAAGGCGAGATAAGGGAGATATGATAGAAACCTTCAAATATTACAAAGGTTTCCATGTACAGGAGGTGAGCCTTTTTCAATGGAAAGGAGGCTCGAGAAATAGGGGGTAATAAGATGAGGATGAAAGGGGTAGACTCAGGAGCAATCTTAGGATATATTTCTTTACAGAGAGGGTGGTAGATGTGTGGAACAGCCTCCCAGTGGAAGTGGTAGAGACAAAAACAGAATCTGAATTCAATAAAACATGGGATAAATACAGGGGATCTCTAAGGAAGTAATGAGAAGTATAATGCTAAATTAATTGCACATATAGGCAGATAGGATGAGCCATATGGTCTTTTTCTGCTGCCATGTTTCTATGTTTCTATGTTTATTTGAGCCAGATGGGGAACATCTGTCTGCTATGGATAAAGACCTATTATTACAGGAATTATGGAGAATGGTAGTGACTTCTGAGGGACAGGCCACAGCCATTTAAGTTGCAGAGCCACCCATGACTGGCCCATACCTTCAAAGGGGTAGAACAACAAGTGTGCCCTCTTATGACTAGGGTACTTCAGCCTAGCTCTTGGAAGAGGTAGAGAAGGGTAGGGGCAAGAGGGTTCTCACAAGAAAAGTGCTGCTAGGGTCCTAGCCTTAGCTCAGTTGAATGAAGGACCAAAAAGTGTGGTAGCAAGGAAATCACCAAATAGGAAAGACTCCCAGTATGTTGTACTTTTTAGATGATAGGAGGAAGCAAAGCACTCTTGCTGTGTGGTGGCTTCCCAGGTGTAACCACCCTCTCTGAGGATTTCAGATTCAGAAGGTCAGGTGATCAAGCACCTCCCAGGAGGAAATGAAGCATATATTCCATAGATAGGCTTCTATATCCATGTTGTATTCCATTGTTAGACATAATGAAAGGCTGTAGTCAGTTATCCATTATGATCATTTTGACTCATGATTCTCGTCATGGTTGTTATTCTATAATCATGGTTAAAATAGAGGGTGGCCCAGACAGGTCTACCATAGTTGCCACCATTACAGTGAACCATTTCTTTATTTTTCAATTTTGTTTCTTTATCATTTTTTTTTACTTTAGACTTCAATGCTGATCTCATCAAGATTTGCTTGAATATTTAATGGATAAACATCAATATATCTAAAATTAAAAAAAAATGCAACCAAAGAGAATGCTAATATATAGACTTATTATTATTGTATCAACTGTGCAAAACCACAGATTTTCTTGCAAGGGATTTTCATCATTATATGTGAGTTATACAGAGTTTTTGTATTCTGGGAACTGGTTTCTATAAGAAAATAACAAATGGCACCTACTTCTTTTGAGAATAAAACATGTCACCCACTTCTTCCTTAGCAGGCCAATGGCACTGTTTGGAAGAAAAACTGATGCACTGTATTTAATTGAATGCATCAAATCAACCTTTCTTCTAAACAGATGCATATATTTTTCCCGTGGTAACATTTATGGTACCCATGGTAACTAAGGGGGTCATTTTCCAAAGGTATCGCACGCAAAAAGGGACTTTTCGCATGCAATACCTAGATCGGGGCGGGTTCTGGGCGGCATCCTCTCCAGAAGGGGAGGAGTTGGGGCGGCACCAGGGCAGACGCCACGAAGACATCGCTGATGGCGAAAAGATAAGGAGCCTTATCGCCGTCAGTAACGCGACCAATAGCACCACCTTTCACGGTGGCGCTATTGGCTTGCGACAGCCGGCAGCGATCATACTGCAGTGGTGCAATCGCTGCCAGCCTTCACAGGCCCGCCCCCCACTTCACCCCCCACCCCCCATTACCGCCGGATTTTCTAAGTTCTGTGAACTTAGAAAATCCAAGCCTAAGTTACACAGAACAATGCAAACCTTAACAGTAAATTCTCGAAGGGTTAGGCTCATGACAAGTGAAACAAATGCCAGACTCACTAAGGATAAGTAGCCTTTGAGGAGAATATAGGAAGAAGATTCCTTCCTTTATCCTGCCTCTCTGTGCCATTCCTGCTCTTCTGGTGCTGTGAGCCTTCTAAATGGCACTAAATTTCATTTTTTATTTACCCTATCATAGATTAGAATATGCCGGGGGGGGGGGGGTGTTATGTCTAAAACGTTGGTTATCTGACAATAGCATAGTCATTTACATATATTAATAGATAGCCATGGAATCATTTGTCACTATTTAGCATTTTTTATTTATGTTATCACATTAGTTCTTAGTAGGGATGTGCATTTGTTTGAAACAAATGGGTAAAACATAACAAATGTGCCCATATTTGTTTAATTTGTGCCCCCTTAAAATGAATGAAGGAAGTCCTATGAATAAAATAAAAAATATTCATCCCATTTGGGTATTTCCCATTCATTTATATGCCCCATTGAAGTTGGACTTTTGGCAAGTCTTGTGGGGGTCAGGAGGGTCCCCCAAGACTTGCCAAAAGCCCCTGGTGGTCCAGCGGGGGTCCAGAGCAATCTCCTGCACTCGGGCCATCGGCTGCCAGTAATCAAAATGGCGCCGATTGTCTTTGCCCTTACTATGTCACAAGGGCTACCGGTGCCATTGGTCAGCCCCTGTCACATGGTAGGAGCACAAGATGGTGCGGGCCATCCAGTACTCCTACCATGTAACAGGGTCCGCCAATGGCATGGATACCCTGTCATATGGTAAGGGCAAAGGGCCATCGGCGCCATTTTGATTAGAGGCAACCGACGGCCTGGGAGTGGGATATCGCTCCAGGGGCCCCCACTGGACCACCAGGTACCTGTAAAAAGTTTTTGGGGGGGGTCAGGAGGGTGGGGGAAGCTAAAGTATTAGTTTTAAAGGGTCAAGGTGGGTTTTTTGTTTATCGGCTCTGGCGCAGCCGATAAACAAAACCGCGATCGGGCCCGATGAAAAAAAAAACCACATGTGAATCGGAACTGGAATCCGAACCGATTCCGGTTCCAATTCACATCTGTAGTGCACACTATTTTAATTAGTGCACACTAAGTCAAAATAGTGCATCCCAAAGTGTGCACTAACTCAAATAGTATGCACTAAATCAAACATATAGAGAGATTTACTAAACCACTCTAGTTTATTACTGGAGGAGCCAAATAATGCGGGACAGTGTCCTGCGATATTAGACCTCTCCCTGACAAACTATCATGGCACTACCATGCATGACTAAAACTTACGCCATGGTACAGGCTCTTCCCGCATGATGGTGGCCTACCTTGGCCAGGGCCGCCTTCACTTAAAGAGCCTAAGGCCCTAAAATCTCTCCCACATATCACAAACAAACACTCTGGGTGTCCTTGGAGACCCTGCCCTGTCCCCTTGCTGCCCTCCAAGGCAGCCCTGGCCTCCAAATAAAACAAAACAGAGGAAATTGCATAGTAATGGAATAGTCCCTTCTCCACTTCTCCCGCTAATTGGCCAAAAGTTTCCTTTAAGCTTAAAGTCCCTCCCCATAGGTTTCCCATTCATTCTCCACTCCCTCCAAATAAATTAATATCCCTGGGGTCTAGTGTTCCCAGCTCTCCATTCCTGAACCTCCCCAAAAAAAGACCCTGGTGGGCTGTCAGACTCCAACCTCCAACATTCTAACCCCAAGAGAGAGAGAGAGTTGCACAAAAAAGTTAACTATTTATACCACTTTAAGAGGGGGCATTAGTAACTCAGGGTGAGTTTGTGGAGTGGGGTGGGTTCTAGGGGACAACTTTACATGCACAGTCATATATATGGACAGCACCGTTACTACCAGTGAAGATTTAATGTGATTTGGAGGGATGAAAGGTGATAGAAGAGCACATTTGTACCATGTTCTCTCTCTCTCTCTCTCTCTCTCTCTCTCTCTCCAGCAGCCTTAAATGCAATAAAGGCCTGCCTGGGCACTTCTCAGCTTGCAATGTAAACATTTCTCTAGCCACACTCACTTTTTTTTTTTTTTATCATGGGTGCTATTCTTCACAAAATGATGAATCTAGGCCATAGAGTCTTTCTGCAATATGCCTATCTATCATGCCCCATATATATCACCTTAGGGGTCTTACTGCGACTACTCTGCCTACCTGCCTTGCCCCTGATATACTACATTAGGGGTCATGTTGTTCATATGCCTACCTGCCATGGCCATGATGTACTACCATGAGTATTTTGGTGCCTCCATGTTGTTTCTATAAGAATCTCAACCTAGTTTTTCTACCATGTTTATTTGTTTTCTGGTCATAGTAGTATTTTATTTCCCCTGAAAAAAATATTTTGAAAAAAAAAAAATATACAAGCTAGGGATGTGCAGAGGGACGCCATACATTGCATTCGGTATTAATATTTGTCGGGGGGGGCAGATACGTTGCATTCGGCAAGGGGGGCCCAAGTGCAGGAGGTCACTCCCGGACCCCCGCTGGACTTTTGGCAAGTCTTGTGGATGTTAGGAGGGTCCCCCAAGACTTCCCAAAACTCCCTGGTGGTCCAACGGGGGTTCGGGAGCGATCTCCTGCACTCGGGCCGTCTGCTGCCAGTAATCAAAATGGCGCCGATAGCCTTTGCCCTTACTATGTCACAGGGGCTACCGGTGCCATTGGTCAGCCCCTGTCACGTGGTAGGAGCACAAGATGGTGCTGGCCATCCATTGCTCCTACCATGTGACAGGGGCTGACCAATGGCAGCCTTTGAGGGTTCATTCCACTGTTGTTGGTGCCCTCTTTTGAAGCCTTGGGATGTTCATAACACTTTTGCTGCCTCTTTGCTCCTGTTATGGTTTCTTGGAGAACTCCTGCTACTCCTGGTACCTCTTTGCCCCTATATGGTGCCTTAGGCTATTCATGCAATTTTGGTGCCATGTTGACATAGTCTTGATGTGTTGACATGGTTTCACCCTTCTAATGTCTATCCAAAAGTTTTATTAGTGCTTCCCCCATAAACTTTAATGGTAAGCAAATGAGAAAACAAAATGAATAAATGATTTTTTTTTCATTTGAAACTAATGAATCAGATTGAGGTGCCCTACGAAACAAATGGTCAAAGCAAAATGAAAATATTTCCTCAGCACACCCATTGTAATATTCATGGTAAAATTATTCTATCATAGTTCATAGGCCCTTAAATGTGCAATCACAACTGTTATGTTAACCTTTTCCTCTGGAATATATTGATCTTGATAGCAAGTTAATATTCTGTCTTAAAGTCTCATACAAGCTTGCATCTTTAAACCTATTGCACAATTATTTGCTTGGGGAATAAGTTCTCTAATTTATTGATTCTGTGACTGACTCTATAAATACTGCAGAATTAGGATTGTGAGTTGAAGCTAATTGATTTAAGCAGCAGAAAACAATGTGGCTTTTTTTGTTTTCTTCACTGTCACAGCAACAATGGTTTTTCCCATTCATGCTATTTACCAAAAGATTTATAAATATTAGTATGTTAAATGTACTTAGAAATGTACTTATGAACATGATTTTCAAGCCTATTCTGACTCTAAAGTATGCATCATCCAGGTTTTATAATTGGTCGCTTGTCTGTAACAAAGGCATCTATCCTTCCCAAGGTAATAAAACACAATACAGTAGCACTTGTTGCATTCTATAGGAATCATGTAGTTCCTACCAACCATTTTTTCTTTCTGAAATAAATTGTTACTTTGCTCCCAAATATTAAATCTTTATAAATCTCAATGTTTTCTTCAGATGTGACCAGAAATCTAGGTCAAGTTGAAATTTTGTGAATAAACTTAAATATTAATTTTAAAAGATAGAATGGGCAAACTGGGGTACTAACTGGTAAAACCGGCAATTTCTTTCATGCTTGCATCTTATAAAATTAGATGATTTATGCGTAAAAGCCAAGAAGTGCTAAGGAAAATTATGCAAATTACATTTAAGAACATAGGAACATAAGAAATTGCCATGCTGGGTCAGACCAAGGGTCCATCAAGCCCAGCATCCTGTTTCCAACAGAGGCCAAAACCAGGCCACAAGAACCTGGCAATTACCCAAACACTAAGAAGAACCCATGCTACTGATGCAATTAATAGCAGTGGCTATTCCCTAAGTATAATTGATTAATAGCCATTAATGGACTTCTCCTCCAAGAACTTATCCAAACCTTTTTTGAACCCAGATACACTAACTGCACTAACCACCTCCTCTGGCAACAAATTCCAGAGCTTTATTGTGCGTTGAGTGAAAAATAATTTTCTCCGATTATTCTTAAATGTGTTACTTGCTAACTTCATGGAATGCCCCCTAGTCCATCTATTATTCGAAAGTGCAAATAACCGAGTCACTTCTACTCATTCAAGACCTTTCATGATCTTAAAGATCTCTATCATATCCCCCCTCAGCCGTCTCTTCTCCAAGCTGAACAGCCATAACCTCTTCAGCCTTTCCTCATAGGGGAGCTGTTCCATCCCCTTTATCATTTTGGTTGCCCTTCTCTGTACCTTCTCCATCTCAACTATATCTTTTTTGAGATGCGGCGACCAGAATTGTACACAGTATTCAAGGTGTGGTCTCACCATGGAGCGATACAGAGGCATTATGACATTTTCCGTTCTATTAACCATTCCCTTCCTAATAATTCCTAACATTCTATTTGCTTTTTTGACTGCTGCAGCACACTGAGCCAACGATTTTAAAGTATTATCCACTATGATGCCTAGATCTTTTTCCTGGGTGGTAGCTCCTAATATGGAACCTAACATCGTGTAACTACAGCAAGGGTTATTTTTCCCTATATGCAACACCTTGCACTTGTCCACATTAAATTTCATCTGCCATTTGGATGCCCAATCATCCAGTCTTGCAAGGTCCTCCTGTAATGTATCACAGTCTGCTTGTGATTTAACTACTCTGAATAATTTTGTATCATCCGCAAATTTGATAGCCTCACTCGTCGTATTCCTTTCCAGATCATTTATATATATATATATATATCCGGTTTTATTGTTCCTTATGTTCTACAGTTCTATGTAAAGCCCCCATCCGCTGTTGGGCAGTTCATCGTTTTATGTAAACCGGAGTGATTTGTAATTCCCACAAGAACTTCGGTATATAAAAATTAAAAATAAATAAATAAATATATTGAAAAGCACCGGTCCAAGTACAGATCCATGAGGCACTCCACTATTTACCCTTTTCCACTGAGAAAATTGACCATTTAATCCTACTCTCTGTTTCCTGTCTTTTAACCAGTTTGTAATCCTTGTGTAAATCATTAAAATTAGAAGAACAATTCCACATGCATAGCAGATTTTCACCACTTATCTGGATAGGTCTTAAAAAGTGCTAGATAGCCAGATAAGTCTTCAAACGCTAGTTATCCATCTACCTTTCTTATCTGTCTATGAGGCTTTTTACTTTTACTTATCCAGCTATCTTACATAGCCAGATAAGTCTTAACAGTTCTATTTAGCCAGTAAGTCACCATAGCACTACTTAGCCAGATATTTGTTGTCATTTAGACAGAAGAGATGGCTGAGGGGGGATATGATAGAGGTCATTAAGAGGTGTGTTTAGGTTGGGGAAGGAAATTTGCACATGCACATAACATTTTCACAAATATAGATGCTTGTTTAACTCTCACAGTTGCCTGTATGAATGAGCAGTTGCAAAGTATGCAGGCACTTTTAACACAAGTACTTTGTACAAATTTTCAAAGAGAAAGTATCCACATTCTTTTTCTTTGAAAATTAGCATCGGGTATGCATACTAAAAGTACTTGTGTCCAAAAGCATGCATGTCAAGTAACACTGTCTGAAATTTCAAGAAGGCTCATCACCCAATAAAAATGTCACTAGCAGTAATCTTTTATGGGTTATCATAAGGCTTGGGGATACTGGATAACTGCATTGAGTGGCAGCTACTACCCTTAACAGAAACACGGAGGTAATTTGTATGGAGTGGCACTTGCTATCAAATGAAACTTGCTAGCAGACAGGATGGACCATTTGGTCCTTTTGTGCTGTCATTACTATGTTACTATATTACTATGTACTGTATGTTACAGCTATGCAGGATATTTGAAAATTGCCTTTCTTAATTTTAGTCATATTTTTATATAACACATACCCTTATTGGCTAGACCTTCTCAAATATCAGATTCAGCATGGAAGAGACAGACTTTCAAAAACAAATCCTGGAACAGTATCTGGTCATCTTTGGGAAATAATACAGCAAGAGTATCATAGTGCCAAATATTAAATTGTGGAAGAAGATGACCACAGCCACCATACTACAGATCACTGCAGATCAATGCAAGAAAAGGTACAAGGACTTCATTTATTTCATGAGAAGAAACTAAGACACAGTGTCATCGATTGAACACCATGCTACATTCAGCTTGACAACATGGAGTAAAAGTTGAAGGCCATCTTGAAACATGAACATTTTAAAGATGTTTCAGATGCTTGAGACACAGCTACAGCCTTGATTGCAGAGAAAGTAGGAGAGAACACTCACTCTACCTATACAATACCACATTCACAAGAAATGGGGCTTCTACTTTACATCAGGGGGTTAGCAGTATGGACCTCTCCCATCTAAGGATCCCTCACATAGGCCTTCACAAAGAACAAAACATAGCTAAAACAAGCTATTAGAAAACACACACAAGGACCTAGCTCAGAGACATAGGGTTTAGAAGAATATTTAACGCACTGAGGTAGGGTTGTTTCAAGGCATTTCACTAATATAATCCTCATGTCAGGACATTAATAATGATTTTCCTCTCCTTTCTACAGGTCCAAATAGCTGGACTGTCACACCATTTTCTGCAGCTGGATTCCAGATGATAGTAGTACTAGAGGAAGAATGTACTTCATCGATGCATTGGAGGAGTAAGAGAAAAAACTGAACTGTGCAAATTTGACATCTTCGACTTGTTCCTGAGTTGAGCACTTATAGGAGATTGGGAATAAGAATCCAGGAAGCCTTGCTGAAGAAGAACATCTCACAGTGGAGGATCCATTGAGCTGTCCTTCAATAGTCATTCCCCAACCCCTTCATTTGAAAGACCCCTAGCACCACCTCTGTAATCCCAACCAATTGCTTCTTGGCAGTACTAGGAGCATGAGATCCTTACAGGATAGACAGACAGAAAAGAAGTACTTTCAAGAGTGAACTCAAAACAGTAGAAAACAAATTCAGGATCACTAAAAAGATATCAAGTATATGAATTAAAACTCTGAGTTGCACACTGTCATCAACAAAATGTTGATTTATTGAATGATCTAGGCAATATAATAAGAAAGGGCATAGAGGTTCTGTGTTCATTGGAACCATCTTTGTGACCTCAGCTGAGTTCCTGGCTCTCAGGGAATGAGTCCGATCTCTGGAGGCTAGAGTAACAGACTTGGAGGAACTGAGGCAGACAGAGAGGTACATTGTTGAGACCTTCAGGGACATAGTAGTCAAGTCCCAAATCCAGTCTGGCAGCCCCAATGCTGCCTTGGATCAGAAAGGTCTCCCAGTGTGAGAACATCACCCTGGTGTAGCAGGAAGTGATCCTGTAGCAAGGACCTGCTCTCCAGGTGATATATTGTCCTCTCGCACTGAGGACAAGTCTCCCAGGGCTACTGCCCAGGAGTGAAGGGTTAGGTCGGCCATCATAGTTGGTGATTCGATTATTAGAAATGTAGATAGCAGGGTGGCTGGTGGACATGAGGACTGCCTGGTAACTTGCCTGCCTGATGCGAAGGTGGCAAACCTCATGCGTCACCTAGATAGGATTATAGACAGTGCTGGGGAGGAGCCGGCTGTCGTGGTACATGTGGGCACCAACGACATAGGAAAATTTGGGAGAGAGGTTCGTGGGGGTTCACCATACATTTTGTGACCCCCCCCCCCCCCCCGAATACAACAAATATGGCATTTACGTTGCAGATTGCCAATACGTTGCAAATGAATGCACACCCCTAACTGCTATTAATTGCATCTGTAGCATGGGCTTTTCTTAGTGTTTGGGTAATTGCCAGGTTCTTGTGGCCTGGTTTGGCCTCTGTTGGAAACAGGATGCTAGGCTTGATGGACCCTTGGTCTGACCCAGCATAGCAATTTCTTATGTACTTATGTACATCAAAGAGCAGCCCAAGAAACTGGAGCCCCTCAACCAAAGGTAAGCAGTGTGGGTCTATAGCCCTAAAGTTCAGTTACTTGCTATGGAAGATCAGAGCCAAGACATGAACCCATTTATGTGACATGGCAGTACACAACACTGCTGCTGAGCCATTAGGCTGGCTGCAATATCCATTCTTTCAAACTTAAAAAAGAACATTAAAAAATTCCATGGTGGATCAGACCAATAGTCCATCAAGCCCAGCATTGTATCTCCAACAGTGGCCAGTCTCAGTCACCTGAACGTACCTGCAAATCCCAATATTTCAGTCTGTTTCATGTTGCTCTCACCAAGGATTTAGAAGTGGAAAAACCAAAGTCTCTCTGGCTAATAATCATTTTTTGACCTGCAGCCCTAGCAATATTTTTGAGTGGGCTTAGAGGGGCCTAGAGAGGTCACATTCTCTAGCAACTTTCTTTGAATGGGGCTAAAGGAAGTTCTAAGCCTTGGCAAGATTTTATGTGATCACTGGGGAGGCCATGAGAAGGCCTTGAGGAGGTCTCAGAGTGGCATGGGGAATCCCAGGAATGCATCAGAAACCCCAGGAGGCCTGGACCAGCTACAGATTAGATTTTTTTTAACTATGGAAATCTTTTCAGAACAAAGAAAAGGAAAACCATCAACATTTCTTTGTTTCTTTTCTGTACTGTTTTGGAAATAAAATAAAATAAAATAGGAAAAATTGTTGACATTTCATATTTTGTTTCAAACAGATGCACATCCCTAGGATTATTGTTGACATTTCATATTTTGTTTGAAACAGATGTACATCCCTAGGATTATTTTTCCCTATGCGCTTCACTTTGCACATGTCCACATTCAATTTCATCTGCCATTTAGATGCTGAGTCCTCAGTCCCGCAATGTCCTCCTGCACATCCAGCTTGTGCTTGAAAATTTTCCAATAATTTAGTGTCATCTACAAATTAGATTACCTTATTCATTGCTCCTTTTTCTAGATCATGTATGAATATGCTAAACATCACAGGTCCCTGTACAGATCTATTATTCACTGCACTACTCTTTTCACACTAGGAAAATTGCTCTATCTGTTTCCAATCACTTAACCTGTTAACAGTCTACAATAGGATATTGTCACCTGTCCCATGACTTGTAATTTTCTGAGGAGACTTTTATGTGGGACTTTATCAAGTGCCTTTTGAAAATCCAGGTACACTGTGTTGACTGGCTCACCTTTATCCACATACTTATTTACACTTTCAAAGAATTCTAATAGACCAGTAAGGCCTGATTTCCCTTTGCTAAAATATAACCAGCCTTCACAATAAACTTAAATATTCCATACAACTTTATAATAAATGTTGTTTGCACTTGAATTAAAGGTACAGTCACTCAAAGAGTCTGTTTATTAATAATTCCCTTTGCTCAAATCCTGGTTTATGTTTATAGTTTATTTATTTATAGTATAGTTCCCCAACACACGATGGCCCTAGGCAGCTAACAATAAAACATACACAGTTAAAATGCAATAAAACAAATAAAAAGATAAAAATCATTAAATACTTAAAATAGCAATGCATCTAATCAGTGGTCTAGCCACAGGTGGGCCTGTGTGGGCCATGGCCTACCCACTTTGGGCTCAGGCTCACCCAACCAGGGCTGCCTGATGCAGAAGAGGACCTGAGCCTGGAACAGTAATGCAGGTGCGGGATCCCCTTCCTGTGATGGCAAAGAGGAGGCTCGGACCTGCAATGCCATTTTTGGATCTAATCCCCATGATGATGAAGAGGAGAGCCAGATCAGCAAAGCCATCATAGGATCCCATCCCCGTAGCGGTGAAGAGGAGGGCCGGAACTGCACTGCTGTCATGGGATCCAATCCCTATGATGACGAAAAAGTTGGCTGGAGCTGCAGTGCCATCACAGGATCCCATCCACTTGATGGTGAAGAGGAGGGTTGGAGCAGCAAGACCATCGTGGATCCCATCCCCACAATGGCAAAGAGGAGGGCCGGAGCGGGATGGCTGTTGTGGGATCCTATTCCCTTGGCGTCAGGTGTAGGAGTTTGAATATGCTTAATGAAAAGGCCCCATTGAGTGCGTGTGTGTGGGTGGGTGGGTGGAAGGAGGTGATCTTGGATGCCTGGGGGTATGTGTGGAATTGAATGATAGCCTGGGTGAGCATCTGAGTGTGAGAATGGGAGCCGGGGGGGGGGGGGGGGAGGTGAGAGAGTAAGACCTTGCTGTTGTGGTAGAGCATGTAAGAGTGAAGGTTTGTGTGGGAGTGTCTGGGTGAGGGTAGAGCATGTGAGAATGAAAGTTATTGGCCTTTTACTGTTTTATTATTGATTTTATGTATAATGTATTAGCTCTTGATTGACTTTTTTATTAATTTTATTTGTATTATTGATCTTATGTCTATTACCTTTGATTTTTGTAAACCGTTGTGATGGAACCTTCTAAATCACAGTATATAAAATTTTATAAATAAATAAAATAAAATGAAAGCTTGTATGTGTGTGTATGGTAGAGCATCTTAGAGTGAGAGTTTGTGTGTGTATATAGAGAATGTAAGAGTGAGAGCTTCGGGGAGGGGGGGAGATCATATGAGAGTGAGAACGTTTTTGGGTGAGGGAGTCTGTGAGAGAAAGCATGAGTCTGTGTCTTTGTGTGTGAGGTAGGAAGGGAAGAAGACAGTAGAAGAAGAAACAAAATGAGAAGAGAGACCCTAAACATGAATTAGGAAATGGCCAACAAGGGAAAAGTGTTAAAAAATAGACTGAGACCAACCCATTAGAAAAATACAAAGATGAGACAACAAAGGGAAAAACATTAAAAAATGTTTTGAGATTTTACCAATTGAAATATGCCATCTTTGGGGACATGCATTTTATGTTTTGTTTTTTGTCAGTATTCCACTATTCAGTGTCTAGTTTCTCAGGCTTTCTATTTTGGTTTCATCTGCATGTTTCTGTTTCTGATTTGTAGTCTTTTAATTCTATATTAGGTAAGGGTTGGTCTCTGTTTTGCCTGTATGACAGAAATGCAACATTTCTTCTAGTGCGTAGTTTCTCTGTAGTAGTCCAGCTTGTTCTGTTACTCCAGTAGGTGATGTATTAATGTTCTAGGGTCTGGTGTAGTATTTGCATTGCTGCTTTTTCATAAGTTTACTGCTATTTGGATCCTGAGAGTCAGTGCTGTGACTGTATGGTATGGAAAAGTTCTAGACATCTCTTTCTTTGCAGGAGTTTGTTACTTCACAAAATGTTTAGCAGTGGAGGAATATTGTTTTGCTGGGGTGACACCAGAATATGAATATTTTTTTTTCATGTTAGCTGTAATGTGAATTGTTTTAGCTCTGCTGTGTACCTGTTCTGATGATTAATGCTATTTTATTGTAGTTATATGATTTCTGACTTTCTGCAAAGAAGATTCATGAAAGAATATATTAATTTTTGTTTTATTACATGATTGATCGGATCTGATGTTTGTTTTCTTTGCTTTTTACATGATATACTTCTGATTTTGGAAATTGCAATAAATATAACATAAATTAATATAGATTAATAAGGAATTTGTAATGCTGGTAAGTGCTTGAAATAATTGAGGTAAAATATTTTAAACTTGCACACATGATGCAAAATGGCTGTTGAAAACTACTTAGAAAGTCATTGTAGGGTGTAATATATGGCATTATCTCAAATCATAGTTTTTTCCCTTAAGCAAGCCATTTCAACTTTTGGTACTGGGGGGTTGGGGGGGGGGGGAGAGAGAGTGCAGCCTTTCTGCATCCTTCACAGCTTCATTGGTGATAGACTCCAGAAGTCACAACAACCACCTCGAACCTGAGCAGCTCCCACCCTGAACATCTGGCCAAGTACTGGGGAGATTGCAGCCCATCTGCATACTTCTTTCAGCTGCCTTGGTTGTTGACTCCAGAAGTCACCTCAGACCAAAGCTGCTCCTACCTTGCAGTCCTCAAGCAGTTGGCTGCAGCCCATCTGCATACTTCTCACAGCAGCCTTGGTGGTCGATTCCAGAAGTTATCACTACCCACCTCAGACCTGAGCTGCTCCTATACCCCATGCTCCTTGAGCAGCTAGCCAAATATTGATGAGGTTGCAGACATCTTTTTATTTCCTATGGCTCCACTACATGTTCTCTTCCCAGTGCTAATCCTTCCCAATCTAAGGGCCTTATTTTCTAAGGCTATCGCACGCTTGCAGTAGAAATAGTTGTGCACGCCTGTGAAGGGGACAACAGGGCAGAGTCGGCCCCGGAAGAGGAGGAGTCGGAGGCGTCACCGGGGCCAACTCCACGAAGATGGCGCAGACAGTGAAAAGATAAGGAGCCTTTTCGCTGCCTATTTTGTGCCCCCCCCCCCCCCCCCCCGTTTCGCCTCCCTGCCCCCTGTTACCACCGGATTATCTAAGTTCTGCAAACTTAGAAAATTCACCCCTTAGTCCCTGCTGCAAATCATTACTAACACCAAATAAACCTTCCCCATTCCCTGCATTCCTTACCTCACCTTCTATTTAGCTGCACTGTCCACTGTTCCTAAGCCTCTTTTCTCCCTCTCGTCCATCGATCTCCAATTTCCCTGACAGCATCTCATTCTTGTTGTTGTCATCACCCTTCTACCTCTCTTATTTATTTTCCTGCTCCTCCTCCAATTCTCAGCCAGGGATATCAATCCCAATCCTGGCCTTCCATGGCAACTTTCTCCCTTTCGGTGCATACCAAATCATTACCCTTCCAATCTTATCACTATTTCTCTTCTCCCTCTGTCTTATCTTCCTTTCTTGTGCTCCCTCTGGAATGCCCATTCTATTTCCAAGAAATTTACCTAGATTCGTGACCTCTTTATCTCTCAAACTCTTCATCCCCTTGCCTTGAATGAGAACTGGCTTTCCCTGAGCACCCTGCTTCTGCTGCTGCTCTCTGTTATTGAGGATTTCTTTTCTGCCATACATCTCACACAGTAGGCCGCCTGGTGGTGTTGGACTGCTGCTCTTCCCTTCCTTTAGGTTGCAACCCTTCCTTCTACCTCACTCCCACTCTCTTTCTTACTTTGAGGCCCACTGCAGATGCTTATTCACCCCACTACCTGTCCAGTTAGCTGTCATATATCAAACACCCTGATATATCCCCTTCCTTTTTTCTCACTGATTTTAATTCCTGACTTTCCTTCTTCCAGCTGCCCCTTCCCTTATTCTTGATGACTTTAACCTCCATGTTGATGACCCTTCAGGCTTTTATACCTCAAAACTCCTTTCCTTAACCTCCTCATTTGATCTCCAACTCTGCTCTACCACCCCTGCTCCAAAAGATTGCCACTGCCTTGACCTATTCCTTTCTTCCAACTTCTCTCTCTCAAACTTTTCACTACAATTCTTTCTATCTCGGACTATCATCTGATAACTTTTTAAACCACTCTCCACAACAGCCTCATCTAGTCATTTCCAACACATTCAGGAATCTTCAAGCTGTCGACCCTTATATCTTCTTCTCCACTACTGTATAATCTCTACTAACCTCCACTACATTGTCTGAATCATTTGACAAATTATTTTCTTCTGTAAAAAGGATGAAAATTAAGAATTATTAATTACCTGTCTGCCCCGGTTGCTGTGATACTTGTGTCCTGGGATCCTGGTGGGCCTGATGTTATGGTGGGGCCTGGATTGCCTAAGAATCTTAGCCACAAAGTTTTTATTTTTAAAAAGAGGCCTGGGAGCTGGGGAGGCAGTACTGGAGGTAGCAGGGGGCCTGTTTGGTCAGCAGCCGTCAGCTGATACATTGAGCTGTGGGAGTTTGGAGGCTCCTCACAGTTCGAAGTACAGATGCAGCGATGGGGCAAAGTGGGAGCAAACGAATAGCTGTTTGTGCCAAGCCACAGCAATGTTGGTTTTTTTTTTATCATCTGAGGCACTTTTGCATGGGTGAAACTGAGGGAGGCAGGGGCAGCACTGGGAAATCTGCTGCTGCAAGAATGTGACAAAGAAAGGCATCTGGGGTGTGACAGAATAGCCCGATGACATTTTCTAAGTGAAAAACAGGCAAATTCATACATTTAAAATTCAAAAGGTAGTGTGATTCAGGTGGGGAGCCCTAGGGGAGGAGCCATGCTAAATGTCAAGTACTAGGAATCACCCAGGTGAACGCAGCATCAGCGGGTGGAAAAAAACACATAAAACACCTAAAAATTAATAAATTAAAAAACAAATGATGGTAGTGGTTATGAAATGAGAGCCTGAGGACCTGAAGAAAACAATCATTTGAGCTCAAAAGTACTTTTTTAAGCATTAATTACACGCGATTTTCGCAGCGCATATTTAGGGATAAAATTTATATAAGAAACCTAAAATAAAATGTTGGAAAGTTATACCAAACATCATAGAAGATACTGGAGATCCCTGGGAAACCAATTTTAGGGTGGAAATATTTTAATTTTTAAACTTTGTGAATGAATATTCTTGGGGTATTCCTGAGGTTATGGGGGTTTGAGTGAGATCAGGACATCCCTGGATGGTGCTTGGTTGGGTGTGGTGATTTTGCACCAGTGTGGGTGTTGAGCTGGGATTTTTGGATTTTGATTTTGGTGGATTTATTCATGGTGATTTTGAGTTTTTTATGCTGTAAGAAAAAGAGGTCAGTTAGCTGAGAGAGGAGGGGAACCTAAAAATTCTGAATCGTTGGCTGGGGAAATGCCATAGAAATAGAATGTTTATCTGAAGCCATGATGCTAAGAGGCTATACATCTTTTTGGCAAAGCACAATCATTTTTATTCTGTAACTGGATTAGAGGAAATTTTTCACATTACCAAATTTTTTTTTTATCATTTATGTATATGGGCTGGGAGATTTTAGTATGGATATATGGATTCAAGTAGAAATTATAAACAGGAGGAGTACTATTTGCCAATGAAATCATCAAAAGCAGGTAATCTCACTGACAATAAGACAATAAGGCAGTTTAAAACACAGAGGGAGAGCTGTACTAAAAACTGATGAGAGAGGAGCTGAATTGCCTCTATCCTCTCTGAGGCCTAGTCAGTTGTCCACAAACACAAAAAGGTAGGGCAGGGACACTATTACATAAGAACATAAGAACATGCCATACTGGGTCAGACCAAGGGTCCATCAAGCCCAGCATCCTGTTTCCAACAGTGGCCAATCCAGGCCATAAGAACCTGGCAAGTACCCAAAAACTAAGTCTATTCCATGTTACCATTGCTAGTAATAGCAGTGGCTATTTTCTAAGTCAACTTAATTAATAGCAAGTAATGGACTTCTCCTCCACGAACTTTTTCCAATCCTTTTTTAAACACAGCTATACTAACTGAACTAACCATGTACTCTGGCAACAAATTCCAGAGTTTAATTGTGCATTGAGTGAAGAAGAACTTTCTCCGATTAGTTTTAAATATGCCACATGCCAACTTCATGGAGTGCCCCCTAGTCTTTCTATTATCTGAAAGACTAAATAACCGATTCACATCTACCCATTCTAGACCTCTCATGATTTGAAACACCTCTATCATATCCCCCCTGAACTGTCTCTTCTCCAAGCTGAAAAGTCCTAACCTCTTTAGTCTTTCCTCATATGTGTGTATGAGTGAATGAGAAGTGTTTTATGTCATTAGAAAACCAGAGACGATAAGCTGAGACAAAGAGAGAGTTAAAAGTAAATTGCAGCTGAGCCCTATGATTTATCTGCATTTTTAGATGGTTGAATGAAAGATTACTAACTAAAAATGTGAACTCCATAGTTCAGGTGAACTAAGGACCTTTCATTTTTATGAAGGAAAGGCATAAGATTTTCGATCATAAGCCTTCCCCATAATAAGCCCATACTAAAAAGATTTCTGAAAATATTAAGATTTGGATTTAACAACGTGAATATGGGCATTTTCAACCTGACTGGTACAAAAGTATTAATTGGAGGCCAGGATTGGTCTTGGCTTAAGTCAGTCAATTAAACTGTTTAAAACAAAGTTTGAGTTAAAATAATAGTGCTAAGAAGAGCAAAGAAAGAAACTGGAGCAGCCCAGATTGTTTGCTCCATTATAAAATCACAACTATAGTGACAAGAGGTAAGACATAAATTATTCTAGTTAATAATATTACTTAAGAAGATTGAAGAATGAATAAAATGAAAGAAAATGGGTGGGGAATAACTTTATGAGTGGCAAATATTTTCATTGACACAGAAAACATTTTGATTGAAATCTCTTTGTCAGACTCTTAATACTGTCTCAGCATCTCAGCCTGATTAATGGGCTGAGTCTGATAAGAACATAAGATATGCCATACTGGGTCAAACCAAAGGTCCATCAAGCCCAGTACCCTGTCTCCAACAGTGGCCAATCCAAGTTACAAGTACCTGGCAAGTACCCAAATATTAAACAGATCCCATGCTACTAATGTCGGCAACAATCAGTGGATATTTCTTATTTATTAATAGCAGTTAATGGACTTCTCATCCAGGAGCCTTTCAAAAGCTTTTTTAAACCCACTACACTAACTGCCTTAATCACATCCTCTGGCACCGTTGTATGAAAAATAATTTTCTCTGATTCATTTTAAATGTGATACTTGCTACCTTCATGGAGTGCCCCCAAGTCCTTGTGTTAGCTAAAAGACTAAATAACCATTACACATTTACCTATTCAACTCCTTTCAAGATTTTGTAGACTTCTATCTTATCCCCCCTCAGGTTATATACACATATTACACCTCTCCAAATATTTTTGTTTTCTTCGTTAGCTTTTACAGTACAATAAGTTGTTGAGACCCACTGAAGGCTATACTCTAGATAAAGAAATATCAAAGATCAATCAGTTTGAGAAAGGTAACATCTCTTTTTGTGTTGGCAAAGTTAAGCTAGTAGGTAGTATTGTAAAATGACATAGGCCTGGATTCACTAATGCCGCAAGGCATAATGAATCCTGGCGGTAACGGGGGAGGGGGGGGGCGAAGCGGGGGGGCAGTCCTGCGCTAGCTGGCAACAATCGCACCTCTACTGTGCGATCGCTGCTTGCATCACGCCGAATAGCTATACCATAAAAGTTGTAGTTTTTCGGTGCAAAATAGGCAGTGATATGGAAGCTTACTGTTTTGCTGTATGCGCTGCACTCGCAGAGTCGGCCCCGGTGCCACCCCAGCTCCTCCTCTTCTGGAGCCGACTCTGCCCCGATGTTGCTTTCACATGCATGCGAAAAGCTTTCTAGCTATCGCATGCTTGTGCTGGTAGCGCAAGCATGCGATAGCTTTAGAAAATAACCCCCATAGTCAAGAGAAATGAATGGTCAGAGGAAAAAGTATCAGCTATACTAATCATCTCCAGACTCAAGCCCCCAAAGCTGCTCAACCTCAGGATATTCCATAATAGGGATGTGCATTCGTCCTGGTTCGGAGGACCTGAAAAACGATCAAAAATTTCCCGAAATTATGGAAAAATTCATTTTTCAGGTTAGCGCGCACTAACAGGAGTTAGTGTGCCTTAACTCCCATTAGTGCGCACTGAAATTTCCCATCGCGGGTGGAATCTGAATCCCAGAATTAAAATGTTACCCGATGCACATCTCTATTCCATAATCAACACTATCTAGCTGCATAAATAAGTTCCATCTCTCAACTTCAGCTTTGGAGTGTAAAAAAAGAAATGTGTGCACTCACAAACTGGGGTAACATAAGAACATAAGAAACATAAGAACATAAGAAAATGCCATACTGGGTCAGACCAAGGGTCCATCAAGCCCAGCATCCTGTTTCCAACAGTGGCCAATCCAGGCCATAAGAACCTGGCAAGTACCTAAAAACTAAGTCTATTCCATGTAACCATTGCTAATGGTAGTGGCTATTCTCTAAGTGAACTTAATAGTAGGTAATGGACTTCTCCTCCAAGAACTTATCCAATCCTTTTTTAAACACAGCTATACTAACTGCACGAACCACATTCTCTGGCAACAAATTCCAGAGTTTAATTGTGCGTTGAGTAAAAAAGAACTTTCTCCGATTAGTTTTAAATGTGCCCCATGCTAACTTCATGGAGTGTCCCCTAGTCTTTCTACTATCCGAAAGAGTAAATAACCGATTCACATCTACCCGTTCTAGACCTCTCATGATTTTAAACACCTCTATCATATCCCCCCTCAGTCGTCTCTTCTCCAAGCTGAAAAGTCCTAACCTCTTTAGTCTTTCCTCATAGGGGAGTTGTTCCATTCCCCCTTATCATTTTGGTAGCCCTTCTCTGTACCTTCTCCATCGCAATTATATCTTTTTTGAGATGCGGCGACCAGAATTGTACACAGTATTCAAGGTGCGGTCTCACAATGGAGCGATACAGAGGCATTTTCCGTTTTATTCATCATTCCTTTTCTAATAATTCCCAACATTCTGTTTGCTTTTTTGACTGCCGCAGCACACTGAACCGACAATTTCAATGTGTTATCCACTATGACACCTAGATCTCTTTCTTGGGTTGTAGCACCTAATATGGAACCCAACATCGTGTAATTATAGCATGGGTTATTTTTCCCTATATGCATCACCTTGCACTTATCCACATTAAATTTCATCTGCCATTTGGATGCCCAATTTTCCAGTCTCACGAGGTCTTCCTGCAATTTATCACAATCTGCTTGTGATTTAACTACTCTGAACAATTTTGTGTCATCTGCAAATTTGATTATCTCACTCGTTGTATTTCTTTCCAGATCATTTATAAATATATTGAACAGTAAGGGTCCCAATACAGATCCCTGAGGCACTCCACTGTCCACTCCCTTCCACTGAGAAAATTGCCCATTTAATCCTACTCTCTGTTTCCTGTCTTTTAGCCAGTTTGCAATCCACGAAAGGACATCGCCACCTATCCCATGACTTTTTACTTTTCCTAGAAGCTTCTCATGAGGAACTTTGTCAAACGCCTTCTGAAAACTTATGCAGACACATATTTGAAACAGACATAAACAGGAGTAGAAGAGAAAGAGAACAGAAGAAATATACATATAGCAAAAGAGAGATGCATGCATATAGAAAGTATAGAAAGAAAATTTAAGGTTAACATTTAAAAAATGTACTTACCTTTTATTGAGGTTCTGAATTTCACAGAAACATCTGAAAGATAAATCCTCACAAAGAATCAAAAGTAAATTAAAGATAGAGAAACAATATTAGAGTAAAAGAAGAAATATATGAAAAAGTACTTATCTGATATTGTTTTTATTTGTAGAAGGAAACCGGTTTTCTTTAGTATTAATATATCTGTAACAGAGAAAACTATGATTCAGAATAAATGTTTTTATCCTATGAAAGATATAGTTGTATGTCATTGAATTGTACTGCTTAAGAAATATATGTAACATTATTGCTATAACTGTTCTAAAGAAGCTTGATTCTTAGTATCATTATACTATCTAACGTATTTGCCAGTTTAGCAATCTCTCAAATAAACTTGTATCCTTTGTTTAAAAGAATCTTTTCATTTTAAATTTAATAATTCCATGAAAATTTAACTGGTACTAAAATTAACATCTAGCGAGCTATAATAAAGAAAAAATTACTGAGTACAACCCCTTCAATCTGAAAGCCTCGGATATCTGAGTGATTGTGCAAAGGTTTCTACAACCAGGTGGTTTATACTTCTTAGAACACTGTATTCTCCTTTGCTATAGACACTCTTTCCCCTCCTCTTACCCATCTTGTAAGGTAAACCAAACCCCAGCCTTGGCTCACCCCTAGAATTCACATCCTATGCTCCTGTGCTTGTTCTACAGAATGTGTCTGGCTAAAATCCCATGCCGATGCAGACTTTCTACATTTCAAATTCATGCTGACCTCCTTCCAGTCTGCTATTGCACTTGCCAAAAAAGACTATTATGCAATCTTACAAACTCTCTTGCATCCAATCCTCACTAGGGATATCAATCAGAACTGGAATCAGTTCCGATTCCGGTTCCGATTCACATCGTGAATTTTCCTTCGTGCGGTCCGATCAGGTTTTTTTTTATCGGCTGCGCCCGAGCCAATAAAAAAACCGCCACCCCAACCCTTTAAAACTGCTCCCTTAGGTTCCCCACCCTCCTGACCCCCCCCAAAAAAAACATTTTAAAATTACTTGGTGGTCCAGTGGGGGTCCCGGGAGCGATCTCCCGCTCTCGGGCCATCGGCTGCCACTAATAAAAATGGTGCCAATGGCCCTTTGCCCTTACCATGTGACAGGGTATCCGTGCCATTGGCCGGCCCCTGTCACATGGTAGGAGCACTGGATGGCCCCGTCACATGGTAGGAGCACTGGATGACCCCGTGAAAACGAGCCACCTGGAGATCCCTGAGGAAGGAGTATAAGACTTCGAAACACTACAGTGTCAGAGGCAAACTTCAGGACCGTGCAAGCCAGCTCTCTCTACGTGGCAATTTAAGATAAGTGCACACACTAGTGACTTAAAGCATACAGTGATTGTGCTCCAGCCTTATCGCACCGGTTGGTGCATAAACAAATCTATCTGCAACCTATGATTATACTAGCCTTAAGTATCATAGGCTTTATCAATAAGCCACAAATTCATTGAGGCCATTTATGACGGTTGCTAGATATATCCATTCATGAGCTCTTTTCCAGCTGAATATTGATATTTTGTAGGCTTAGGTGCCAGCATCACACTCAGGAGTAGTACATGGCCCATGCTTTGGGTCTCAGCCTAGTACATAGGTGAGACCCCAGTCTTGGGCCTAGGCCTAAGCTCAACGGATAACATTTTGTTTAGATTTTCTAAAGAAAATTAGATTTCATTGGAATTTAAATAATTTTTTTTCAAAACAACCTAAAACAAAATTGAAAATTGCATCTCAATTCTTATTTTGTTGCTCCTGAATGCCCCTCCCTAATATACAATGCTTTATCTGGCTAAGTGGCAGCCATTGAATATCCAGCTATATTCAGTGACTGCAACTTTGATAGATAAGCCACTTATCAATCTAAGTAGATAGCCATATATCCAGTGGATAGATCAGTGGATGCTACTTATCCAGTTAACATACCTGGATAAATGTCAATATTTGGACGTAATTGTTTAATTAACTGGATAAGTTAGACATGCCATACAGCAGGTCTCCCTTAGCTGGATATAAATTATCCAGCTAAGTAGCGCCAAAGGGAATATTCAGCTGCATAGCCATGTTAGCATAAGAACATAAGAAATTGCCTTGCTGAGTCAGACCAAGGGTCCATCAAGCCCAGCATCCTGTTTCCAACAGAGGCCAAACCAGGCCACAAGAACCTGGCAATTACCCAAACACTAAGAAGATCCCATACTACTGATGCAGTTAATAGCAGTGGCAGTTGTTGAATAATATCCCATGTAAGTTAGCTGGATAAGTGTTATCTAACATACTTAGATAGGATGTTTTAATTATCTACCTTTTTGTGATTAGTCAATGTTGATCAATGGAATAGGTTAGAGAAGAGATCAGTATGTTGGGTAAACAATAGCGGTGTGCATTTTGTCCCTATGTATTGGCAATCTGCAACGGATGTTGCCATTTTCGTTGTATTCGTGGGGAAGCGAAACGTATCACGATTCCCCACGAATACACAAATCTTTGCTGAGTTATTCGGCAGCCTAAATAAATCAATTTAAACAAACCCCCCACCTTCCTGACCCCCTAAGACTTACCAAAACTCCATGGTGGTCCAGTGGGAGGTCCAGGAGCCATCCCCTGCACTCTAACACCCTCGGTGCCGGTTTCATCATGGTGCTGATAGCCTTTGACCTACTATGTCACAGGGTCTACCGGTGCCATTGGTCAGCCCCTGTCACATGGCCATCGGTGCCATCTTGTGCTCCTACCATGTGACAGGGGCTGACCAATGGCACCGGTAGCCCCTGTGACATAGTATGGGCAAAGGCTATCGGCACCATTTTGATTACTGGCACCGATGGCCCGAGGGCAGGAGATCGCTGTGAGACCCCCCTTGGACTCCCAGGGACTTTTGGCCAGCTTGGAGAAGCCTCCTGACCCCCACAAGACTTGCCAAAAGTCCAGCGGGGGTCCGGGAGTGACCTCCTGCACTCCGGCCGTCGAATGCCAGTAATCAAAATGGCACCGATCGCCTTTGCCCTCACTATGTCACAGGGGCTACCAGTGCCATTGGTCAGCCCCTGTCACATGGTAGGAGCACAAGATGGCAGCGATGGCCATGTGACAGGGGCTGACCAATGGCACCGGTAGCCCCTGTGACATAGTAGGTCAAAGGCTATCGGCGCCATGATGACACTGGCACCGAGGGTGTGAGAGTGCAGGGGATGGTGCTAGACCACCAGGGAGTTTTGGTAAGTCTTTGGGGGGGGGGGTCAGGAGGGTGGGGGGTTGTAGTTAATTTTAATTTTAGCTGGGACATGAATAGAAATCGCCATATTAACGCATCGGGGCGCCATACGGCCGAATGCAATGTATCTGCTCCCCGATGAACCGAATCCCGAATGCAACGTATGGCGTCCCTCTGCACATCCCTAGTAAACAACCATGTTTTTAGTTGGCAGTAGAAGTTACTGATTCCTTGTCGGTAGGAGGTAAGTATATTTCATAGACCTGGAGCAGCCCTTCTGAATGCTCTGGACCTAGCATTTTGTTCTGTTTTTTTCAACTGGATTGTCTTAAGGGGAAAGGTAGCTAGCTGTAGTTGTTGACTTGAGCACAGGTTTTTTTTTGTTGTGAGATACCCTTTTACCTTTTCAGTCAGATACATAGAGCCAATGTTTTTCAGTGCTTTGAATGTGAATAATAGGACCTTAAATTTGATATGAAGTAAAATGGGAAGCCAGTGTAGGGTGACTAGATGAGGGAAGGTATGCTTCTATATTTTGCTGCCCATGATTTTTCTGGGAGTGGTATTTTGGATTACTTGTAGTTTGTTCATTGTATTTTTGGCAATCCAGTGTAAATTGCATTACAGTACTCTAGCAGGTGAATTTTCCAAAATTTCTGCATGTAAAAATTAGCACATATGTGCTCTTCTCGCATATTCTGTATTTTATAAAAGTTGAAAATATGCGTGTATATTCACGTTCACATGCAAATACATATACACATATAAAAAAAGAGGCAGTTTAGTGGTGTCAACACTTACATATGAACATTTGTCAATTTAATCATGTATTCTTATAACTGCTAATCAACTGGTATAATTGATATTAAGTGTGTCTATTGTGCACTGTTGGCCAGATGAGAGGACTGTGGGAGGGTGGGGAGGGTGGGGAGGGGAGAATTCAGGCTAAAGAACCTAGGAGGGTCTCAATGACATGGAAAAGGACTGGACAAACTGGTGGACTTTTTCAATGCAGTTCATGTATTTGCTTGTAAGCCTACATGTAAACGTCTGTTGAGGGGTAAAGATACACGTTTTGTAAAATGTACCTATACCATACACTTAGGGGTAGATTTTAAAAAAATACGTGTTCGCGTACTTTTGTTGGCGCACCAGTCGCAAACAAAAGTACGCTGGATTTTAGTAGATACGCGCGTAGCCGCGCGTATCTTCTAAAATCCAGGATCGGCGCGCACAAGGCTGCCGATTTTGGGCAGCCGGTGCGCGCCGAGCCGCGCAGCCTGCCTCCGTTCCCTCCGAGGCCGCTCCGAAATCGGAGCGGCCTCGGAGGGAACTCTCTTTCGCCCTCCCCTCACCTTTCCCTCCCTTCCTCTACCTAACCCACCCCCCCCGGCCCTATCTAAACCCCCCCTTACCTTTGTCCAAGGATTTACGCCTCCCGGAGGGAGAAGTAAATCCATGAGTGCCAGCGGGCCGCTGGCGCGCCGAGACGCAACCCAGGGGCGGTTCCGGAGGGCGCGGCCACGCCCCCAAACCGCCCCGGGCTGAAACCACGCCCCCGGGCCCGCCCCCAAAATGGCACGTCCCGCCCCCAAAATGCCACGTCGACCGGCCCCGCCCCGGCACGCCCCCGACACGCCCCCGACAAAAAACCCCGGGACTTACGCGAGTCCCGGGGCTCTGCGCGCGCCGGCAGGCCTATGGAAAATAGGCGCACCGGCGCGCAAGGCCCTGCTCGCATAAATCTGGGCAGATTTACGCGAGCAGGGCTTTTAAAATCCACCCTTTAGGTTATAAACTGCTGTGGTAAAACTACCAATGGCCATATACACATGTGTTTGCTGCCTTAAGCATTTGTTTGAAAGTTATCCTTTCTGTGTGGAAGTATTGTTGCTTGTGTTGCTGTTTTGAGGTCAGGTGGTACAAGAATGGCGTGTATTTACTTTATCATTTGGTGGCGTCAGAATGCTTACTTTGTCAGGGCTGTTATTTTTTATTCCATAGTCAAAGAGTCTAGAATGGGTCCTAAACTTTTAATCTCCTTTTGTGGGTATAGGCTGATATTCTCTATGGCAAACGGGAAGGGGGGAAGGGCATTTTATTCACACAAAGGATAACTGTTTTGTCCCTGTTTATCTGGAGAAATTGTTAGTTACCAGATTGTTATCTCCTTTAGAAAATTATTCAGGATATCTGTGGTTTCTTCCCACATGTCTGATAGTAGCATGAGGATTTGTATAGCATTCCATATGGCTGGAAATGTCTATTTAGTTTGAGATCTATGTTAGGTGATTAATTTGATTGCATTTATGATCTTTTATTTTTATTTTTGTCTTCAGACTGAAGATAAAGATACTGGAAACTACAGTTCAAATCAGTACAGACTAATTATACCTCCCATAAAGGATGGCAAAGAAGGTTTTGTGATAGAAGCATACAATGGTCTTATCAAAACTGCTATGTTGTTTAAAAATATGAGGAGATCCTACTTCAGATTTGAAGTCATCGCCACAGACAATTATGGAAAAGGTTTGAGCAGCAAAGCAGAAGTAATTGTAAGTATCATGGATCCTTTATTTCTTTGAAATGTTTCCTAAAACATGAAAGCCTCTCATATTGTATTGTAGGCTTAAATATTAACTGTCCCCTCCCTACCCGTGTCATTTCTCTGACATACATATTGTAAGCACAAATGCTTTATCAATAAAACATTTTACTTGCAAACAATGATTTTTAAAATACACTCCGCAATCCTGATAGCACCCTATTAGAAAGAAAGTAAAAAATGTTAAGCCCAATATCCTGTTTCCAATAGTGGTCAATCCAGGTGATATTATATCTTACTTATTGGAATATTGCATACTTAATGGAATACTTATTGGAATATTACATAAGAGGAGAAAGAAGGGGCTATAATAAAGAAATTAAAAACCCTCAAAATTATAAATACAACCAAAGAATAAAACCTTTTAATAGAAAAAAAAATGTTCTAGAGCAAGAGATCACAGTATAAGACTCCAATAGGGTAGATTCAGGAACAAAATCTGAAAATATTTCTTTACTGAAAGAGTGGTGAATGCATGGAATGGGCTCTCAGTGGCGATGATATAGACAAAAATAGAAACAGAATTATAAAATACTAGCGGTACCCGGCCACGCGTTGCAGTGGCAGAGTCAGGTTCTTTACCCTCCCTCCCCCTTCCCCTTGCTCATTTACCTCAGTCACTCATCCTCCTCCCCCTTGGTCTCTCACCCTCCCCTTCCCTCCCCTGTCCCCACTCCAACTCTCTCCCCTCACACTCACCTTTCCCCTCATTCTCCCTCCCCTGACACTCACCTCCCCCCTCATTCTCCCTCCCCTCACTGTCACCTCCCCCCACCTACTGCCTACCCTTCAGATCAGAAAACCTTTGTCTTTCTATTTCTGTGGAAACCCCCACCCCACCCCACCCCCAATGCAACCCTTTAAATCAAATAATAGCCCCTCACCCTCCTGCCCCCTCCCAAGACCTGGGAAATTAAAATTGTTGGTGCTACCTGTGCTCTGTCCCTGGGCGTCTGTGCGCATTATGTAGCCAAATAGGGGAGTGCCTAACCAAATTTGCACTTCCAAATTTGTTTTGTGGTCTGAGGAGGGCTATTTTGATGCGTTACCGAGATCGTGCAAGTTTAGTGTATGTATTTGTGTGTGAACCTCCCCCTTTCCCCAAAAAACAACCCTATGAGAAAAGTTATCTTAAACTAACCACCCCACACTCTCCTGCCTCCCTCCCCCAGCCCTGCGAAAAACAGTAGCCCACCCCCTGCCCCCCCCCCAGAGTTGCTGAATGAATGAAACCTGCCCCCCTCCTGACCCCTCCCCAAGATGTTCGCAATAAATTCATTACCACCCCCACCCTCCAGACCCCCCGAGACCTGATAAAAATGTCAGTCAGTGGAGCAGGCGTTCAGGAGCGGTCCGGGAGCGATGTATTGGCGTTGGTCCGTCGGCTGCGAGCACTGAAACAGGTTCTGACGGCCCTTTGCCCTTACTATGACAGTGGGATGGAGCAATAGCAGAGGTAGGTCCTCTGACATAGTAAGGGCAAAGGTCCACCAGCTGCCAGTCCTGAAAATGGCGCCAAGGGGCCAATTGTCACATGGGCTACTGCCGCCATTGGTGTCCCCGAGTGGCATAGTAAGGGAAAGGGCCGTCGGCGCCATGTTGATTGCTGGCAGCCGATGGCCGTAGTGCAGGAGATGAGTCCCGGACCGGTCCTGGCCCCCTGCTGGAGCCTCCCGGACTTCTGTCAGGTTTTGTGTGTGATGTGAGGGCCTGGGAAGTAAATAAATTTGGCATGTGTGTGGGGGGTGTGAGGAGGGTGGGGGGTGTATTTTATCTGTAAAGGAAATAGTTATCTTCCGGCAAAAAAAGTGCGCAAATGTGTTAAAATGGAAGTGAAATGTGGACCTGGACTGGTGAAATGATTAGTGTAGCGTGTGTTAGTGTAAGGTGTAACAGATGGCGCTTACGTCCAGCTGATGTCGCTGTTTTCTGGAAAAACATTTAAACTTATTTTACCTATCACAGGTGTGACATATCTGTAATGTAAGTACAGAAGAACCTTCCTATATGCGAAATGAAGGTTGTATTCAAATTTGAAAGCAATCGGTTCAGTGGTTTCTGAGATTAGCGATTTTGTCTAAACTACTTAACATTTTTATTTATATAGATGCATGGGATAATCACGGAAGTATAGCAAAGAAGTGAAAGGAATGCCAGAGATCATCTGGAGTCTATGAAATTGCACCAGGAATGAAACTGGGCAGACTAGATGGGCCTAATGGCCCTTATCTGCTGTCATATTCTACTATAATAATAGGAACAGGGTTGAAGGATTAGAGTGAACTCACCCTTCACTCCCTTAAAAGCAGAGGCAAGGAGAGAGGTGATCTGGACAAACTAAAGGGCTTTGAGAAAATTGTTCTCCATGTGTGCAGATAAAATTCCATGTAGTACTACTACATGAGTAACTTTCCTCACATGACAACAGGCATTCCTGGGGGCAGGGTCAGGGAGGAGCATGCAGTTACCTGCATACCTTTGAAGTTTTCACAGGAAAGCAGCCTGCACAGATTTGCATGTGTACATATGTGCGGAAATTTTCCTGAGATAATTTTCAGTTAGAAAATTACCCATTTGCAAAGCAATTTATAAAGCCATTTACTCAGGTGAAATAGCTTGGCTGAAAATTTGCCATCTTCTGCTCATCTAAAAGTGTTTCCATATTACATGTAGTTTTAATTGAGTTAAGAAAAGGAATTCCCTTGGGCATGTTTAGGTTGCAGAGGTAAAACAGAAGATATACATTGCCTAAGAAAAAGTACCTATATAAGTTTCCACCTGCACTCTGTGTGGATACTTTTTCCAGATAAGGTTGCATGCATAATTTGGAAATTAAAATGTATGCACATAATTTTTCAAGCCCCTTCCCAACTCTACCACCTAGAATATGGCCTTTCACTGCTAGTGAAATTATGCACACTGTGGTACCATGCTCAAACTTTTATCTGCATCGGGCCAATACAGTCCTGTTAACCCGCCATTGGACGCACGTTTTCCCTTACCCCTTATTCAGTAAGGGGCGGAAAATGCGCGTCCAACCCGGCGAACCTAATAGCTCCCTCAACATGCAAATGCATGTTGATGGCCCTATTAGGTATCCGCGCGCGATTCAGTAAGTAAAATGTGCAGCCAAGCCGCACATTTTACGTTCAGAAATTAGCGCCTACCCAAAGGTAGGCGCTAATTTCTTCGGGCACTGGGAAAGTACACAGAAGAGCAGTAAAAACTGCTTTTCTGTGCACTCTCCGACTTAATATCATGGTGATATTAAGTCGGAGGTCCCGAAGGGTAAAAAAAGCAATAAATAAATAAATAAATAAATTTGACGTCGGCCGGTGGCTGTTGGGTCGAAAACCGAAAACTCAATTTTGCCGGCGTTCGGTTTCCGAGCCCGTGGCTGTCAGCGGACTCGAGAACCGCCACCGGCAAAATTGAGCATCGGCTGTCAAACCCGCTGACAGCCGCCGTTCCAGGCCAAAAGGAGGCGCTAGGGACGCGCTAGGATCCCTAGCGCCTCCTTTTGCCCGTTTCTACCGCCGGAACTAATTTAAATACTGAATCGCACGCACAGGCAAGTGGCTTGTGCACGCGCCGGGAGAGCGGGCATTCGCCCGCTCTCCCGCGGACTTTACTGAATTGGCCCGCATGTTAGGTTAGCAATTTTCAACGACCTGATTTCCACCTGTCAGGTAACACCCAGGGAATGGTTTTGAAGAGTACCTTCTTAGGGGGTAATTTTGTGACTATCTGTATTGATTTAAAGTCAGTTTTCCATGGACCTTATATCAGTTTTCAAAGGGGGAGTATGTGCGTACTTTCCCTTTGAAAATTATCTGCAAAAAACTACCCACACAAATATACACCTGCTAAAATGTATGCAGGTAGATCGTCTGAGAAAAAAATGCATGCATACTTTTGAAAATTCAAAAGCAATGTGTAAGTGCAAATCCCATCCCAAGTCTGGCCAGGGAATGTCTTTTCTCACTGCAGATATAAGTATGCACCTACAGGTGCATACGCTTTTACCTGCATATTGGGTGGGCACTTTTCTAAAAGCCCTTTTCAGAGGGTAGCTCAGTAGTTTGCCCATGGAAATGGCTTTGAAAATTACTTTCAAGGATACATGTATAAGGGTAAAGTCTATGGGATCAATTTTCAACAATGCGCCCGTGTGTCCATGAGCGCACAGCTCCCTGCACGCACCCATGGACGCAGCTATTTTATAACAAGCAGGCGTCGCTGCACGCATGTTATAAAATATGATTCCCGCACGCATATGCGCGACCAGTTTTAATATCGGCGAGCACATGAGCATGCAGGTGTCGTCTAACTCACAAGGGAGTTTCTCCTCTCCTCTCCTCTCCTCTCCTCCCTGACCCCTAACCCCTACCCCCTACCCCTACCTTTGGAGCAGAAATAACTTTCACAGGCTGTCAGCATGTGCTTCCTTGGGACAGTATCTAATGTGCTGTCTCGGCCGGCCCCTTTTTGATCTGCCAGCACTTCTGCCCATCCTGGCAGATAAGTGCATGTCTGGGCCATTTTTAAATGTGCTTACATGCATTCGGCCCGGCCATGCTTTTATCTCCTGGATTTTATGTGCATCCTGGGCTTTGAAACTTTAAGCGTATATGCACCCTTTACATTCAGATGACCAACATTTTCAGAGTTAATTTATATGCATAGGCTTGTTTTGAAAATGCTTGCGTAAATACATTTTATTACACACAAAATAAAATATACAAAGTTACAACTGCTCTTCACAGTGCATAATTTATGTGAGTTAACTTATGCATGTGCTTTTGAAAATAAAGTATGCTCCCGAGTCTCATACTTGCCCAATTTCCAGTCTCCAGAATGTCTATCGGCAAAATTGGGAAAAATTGCGTTTCATACATACTTTTACACTATTTTATAACAGCTAGTTGTACACATGTGGCAATTTTCAAAAGGATTTGCATACATAAACCCTGGCTTATGTGTGAAAATTGGCTTTCAAAAAAGACTATGTCTTTTTAAAAATAGCATCAGTCAGCCTCAGATGCACCTTTTTCTCATCATAAGGAAAGAAATGTGCCTGAGGCTCGCCAGCACCATTTTTTAAATGGCACTACTAGTTCCAGAGCCCCACGGGGTGCTGCAGACACTGATGGAAAATCAGGGATTTTATAAGTGGTTAGGGGACCCTGGGGGGAGCAAAGGTCCTGGGGTTAGGGTCACTATTTGGACACAAATGAGGTGAAGTATGGGACTGGGAGCTGATCTGGGGCAGCAGTGTATTTTTTATGCTTTTGTTGCTTCAGGCTGTGGCAGTGGGGTAAAAGAAGGGGTTTCACTAGACGCTCAGTTATTTCAGAACTCTGGCCAGGAGTGGGAGGATATTCTGAGGCCATATAGACCCCTTTAAGGAAAGAACCAGAGAATACTGAGATATCTATTAGCATCTCAATGTTCTTGGGGGAAAATTAGCTTCACCTTTTGAAGTGTAGTTAACTTTTATCAAATTACGTGGCTTTTGAACTTAAACGCAAACCACATTATTTGATTTGCACTGCATTTCCATATTAATGAACTGGTTTGAATGTATTTATATGCAAAACAGCTCATTAACATTCACACATTGCACTGGGTTTGTAGAGCAACAAATACTGTATAGAATTTCAAATTTTGCATGTTATCTGAGCACTAACCATTTACCATGCAGTAAAGGCTGTTTACCACAAGATAAAGTGTTATCATGGCTTAATTAATGACCCTCTATGTTTATATCTGATGGAAGAAAGGATGAAGTGACTTACCCAATGTCATGGGACACATTGATGGGAGATATTTTAACCCTGGCTTCCCTGGTTCTCATCTTGTTGCTCTAACCAGTAGTCTACTTTTCTACGCCACTCTTCTACACATACAAAAATACTTGGGCTAATAAGCCCACCAACAGTAGCTATAAAAAATATTAACAAAAAGATTTCTGAAATATTCCCTTGGGGCTCTTTGCCATTTTCTCTTCTTCCAAACAGGAAATATAGGCCTTCTGATGTTACCATAGAGAAATAGGCTCTGCACCTTTCTAGAAATGTATACATGGAAAATGAAGACAAAAATATTTTCCTATATTCTGTATTGTAAAAACAATTGCCTAGCAATTATGTATATTTGATTTCAACAAATTGTCTTTATTTTATTTTTACTAACCTAAATATTTTATTACTATTTTCAGGACTAATTGTAATAAAAGTGACATTTCAGTTTTAAAATCTTGCTTTCTACCTATAGTAATGAAGAACTCTGCATTATTTTGACAACTTGTAGTGATATTTCACCATTACTTTCTAAGTAATGTAAACCAAGGTGATGTTATTTACGTACCCCGGTATAGAAAAATCTATAATAAATAAATAAATAAATAAGTTGAAAATTCTGCAAATTTAGCTGTATTTTCTGAGTTACTCGCTGAATATTTTTTAATTTAAATCCTCACATTTTACACATCTATTTGTGCTTGCTTTAACCTAGTTTGTTTTAAATATAATTTCATGGTTGTTACTTTCTAAACTGCCTAATTACATAAATAAATAAATACATGCATACATCTCTAATAGAGAAAGAGAAGCAAATATTTTTATATCTTAAAGAAAATGTCCATGGAAGGTCTAACTGAATCTTCTAATATTGCAGGTGTCTGTGGTCAATCAGTTGGATATGCAAGTCATTGTTTCTAATGTCCCTCCTACTGTTGTGGAAGAAAATATAGATGACCTTATAAGGTAAAGAAAACCTATCCTGACATACTACTTACATATCTGAATGTGTTAATTGTCAAATGAAATGAATAAATAGTAGAGATGTGCAGCAGTAAAACCGTGAGGTTCGGGCTTTCTTTTCGGCCTGCTGCAGGAAATTTCATTTTTCCTGTGGTTCTGGCTTTTTTTTTTTTCGGGGAACCCCAATTTTTGGGTTGGTGCGCACTAACAGGAGTTAGTGCACAGAAACATTTTAAAGTTAGCGTGCACTAACTCGAAAAACAAATTTTTCCAAAATTTCAGAAAAATTGCATTCATTTTTCAGGTCCTCCGAACCAGGACGAATTAGCCAATTTTGTCCAAAACTAATGCACATCCCTAATAAATTGGTACTATATAATATTTTTAAATAATGTGATTATGTACGGTGTGCTAAATGAGCCTAACTTTCAAAACTGTCTGTAGTATACTACTTGCATATGTAGGGTAGGCATGGAGATTTATTGAAGTATTTTATAAGCTGTGTGGTAGGAGCCACACGGTTGATGAAATTCTATATATTTCTGCCTCAAAAATTCATGCATATGTTGAATTACACACGTTTATTTATAATACAAAAACATGCATACTTCACTTATAAAAATACTCACGTATAATTTATAACAGCAGGCATTTTATAAAGTATCCACACACTTTGCTTTTGAAAATACTTGTAGATACTTAGAATCAGCAGTTCACAGATATCTCCACCAGTTCACCATGAGCCATAAAAACATAGAAACATGACGACAGAAAAAGACCATATGGCCCATCCAGTCTACCCATCCATTCAATTAATTTAGCATTCTAATTTCAAACACTTCCTTAGAGATCCTCTGTATTTATCCCTTGCTTTCTTGAATTCAGATACTGGTTTTGCTCCACAGCCTCCACTGGGAGGCCATTCCATGCATCTAGTCCACTACCCTGTCTGTAGAGAAATATTTCCTAAGATTACTCCCAAGTCTACCCCTTTTCATCCCAACAGAATAACCTCTCATTCTAGAGTCTCCTTTCCATTGAAAGAGGCTCACCTCCTATGCATGTAAACCTTTGAGATATTTAAATGTCTCTATCATATCAACTCTATCTCGTCTTTCCTCTAAGGTGTACATGATTAGCTCTTTCGGTCTGTCCCCATATGCTTTAGATCAAATGCCATTAACTATTTTAGTAGCCACCCTCTGTACCGACTCCATCCTATTTATATCCTTTTAAAGGTGCAGTCTTCGGAATTGTACACCATATTCCAAATGAGGTCTCACCAGAGACCTATACAGGGACAACATTACCTCCCTTTTTCTGATGACCATTCCTTTCCTTATGCAACCTAGTAATCTTTCTGGCTTTTACCATTGCTTTATCCACCTGTTTGGCCACCTTAAGATCATTAGATACAATTACCCCCAGATTCCGCTTTTCCTTTGTTCTTAGAAAAATTTCACCTCTGATACTGTACCTTTTCCTCGGGTTTTTGCAGCCTAAATGCAGTACTCTACATGTTTTAACATTAAATCTTAGCTGCCAGAATTTAGACCATTCCCTTAGCTTTGCTAGATCCCTCCTCATGTTTTTCACTTTCTGTTCTGTCCACCATGTTACAGATTTTGTTATCATTTGCAAAAAGTTAAACATTTCATGACAATCCTTCTGTTTTGTTGCTCACAAACATGTTGAAAATAACCTCCCAAGGACTGATCTCTGAGACACACTGCTAGTAACACCCCAATCCTCAGGAAACTCTCCATTTACTATCACACTTTGTCATCTCCCATTCAGCCAATTTCTAACCCAGTCAATCACTCTAGGATCCATACCAATTTATTTATAAGTCTTCTGTGTGGAACCATGTCAAGAGAATGAGGATTGTTTTCTGCAAACAACTTGTTACTAAAGCCTCGAAAAGCCAGATTGTACCTCGGCAAAAACAATATTATGGATATCAAATGTGCGAGCATTACCTACCATTTCTGCACTTCTCAATTTATAAACTTCTGATGCTCTTCATCAATGCACTTTTAATTTTAATCTTGATAACTATTTCCATTCATGTTCAGTAGGCTTTAAAATGACTTATTCATGTTGCATAAGAATATCACTCATTGTAACCAGTATTCCCAAGTAAAGAACCTGTACCAATATGAAAAAATTTACAGCAAAATCAGAAGGCTTTGTCAGCACTTTTAAAAGAGATGTCAATGCCTTTGCAGCTTTTCACTATTTTCTAAAATATTTTCAGCATTGGTTTTAGAAAAATGACATCTATTTTCATTCAGATTTTCAATTTCACTGAATGCTATAGAAACAATTGTTTTTAAAAATTTGGAATGCAATTGTTCTGGCTTTAATGCAAGATCTAAAACACTGATAAATTTCATATCTGGAATTTTTACTTCTTTCAATATTCCTCTTGAAGTTTCTTCAGAATAATCTTTATTATTAACTGAATCTTGTTCTGAAGGAGAATTGTGAAATGAAGGAGAATGTACATCAACATTGTCTTTCAGGGTCATTTTTCAAATCATGTTAGGGCATTAACGCTAGTAGCTGCCACTTTCTCCTTTGTCCATTGTCCATTTGAATTTACCTTACCAATACCTTAACAACCCTTTGGTCATTATCTGCTATAATAGTAACCACACAGACTCTGTCTTTGGTATAAAATGGCCGCAACTTTTATTTTAAACATAACATAATAACTTTTCAGGATACCCGAGCCGGTAGTATGTTTTCCACCACTGCCCACCGCATGAACCAAGCAAGGCAGCCTGACTCCTTATTCCCGAGCAAGGGGGCCATCACCTTTTTCACCTCCCGGCACTGACAGCTACCCCGCCATCATATGATGTCACCAGCACCACTTGTAATCCGGCCCAACTGGCCCGGGTACCCACCAATACACGAGGTAGGGAGGACCCTTGCCTCATGTCCCCCCACTAATATATAAGCTGCAGCCTTTTTACCTTACTGTCTTGTGCCTCAATGGCATCTTGTAGGGTATTATTGAATATGTCATACCCAATATCTGAAAAGTGTATTCTGTCTGGTCTGAACAGCTCTGGGGACATATCATCAGCCCACTGATGTCTTATCAGCTGTCCCCCCATTTTTTATATCCATATACCGATTTGTCGATTTACCTTCTTTCTCTCACGCCCCCATAATTTTGATTCTTTCCATTTTGGTCTGGGTATGTTATCCAACCAGCATACCATGGCACTCGGGTATAGTATCCTGGCCAGGTCTCTTTTTACCTTTTTTACCAAGCGCTTACATGTCCATGAACACAAGTCATTGCCTCCCAGATGCAGTATTATTACATCCAGAGCTGCCCTCGCGTGCTTCTGGCACTGTAGAAAATGCAATTACTGTTCCCATTGCATGTCTGGCTTTCCCATCCATTCGACGACCTAACATTTCAGCACCAGATCAAATGTTGTCCGTATGGCCGTCCGAGTGCTCTCTTAGCCGCCCAGCATACATAAGAGTGACCAATAATCCATGCTATACTCTGTCTCTGCTGCCCATCTGTAAGATAAAATGAACAATTATTGTTAGCCGTGTCCACTTTGTCTAATCAGACATATGTATTGACTGCCTTAGATCGCCAACGTCCAATTTTCTTTATTGCCAGAAATGTTTTTGGGAGCCATTATGATTAAAAAATGCACCATCTTTATATGGAGTGAAATTAAAAACGCAAAATCTTAAATGCTGGCACTGCTATGAATCAGTGTTACCAGACCTGAAACACAAAATTATTATATGGTAAATTCAAAATTATAATACATTGCGCATTTCCACACAAGTCTTAGTTTATCCCTTTTGGCTTTAAATTATTACCAGACTTTTTGTAATAGACTGCTTGTGACTTCACTATTAACCAGATCACAAACAGGGGGCTTTCTTAACACACGCATGGCGACCGCAAGGGGGGGGGGGGTGCTATGCAATATGCAAATTAGGGGGTCACGCGGCCTTAACGCCTCCTTGCTAACGTGACCCCACGGTTACCGGCGGTCTGCCAGATATGAACACTGATGCCGATAAACTCAGCATCGTTTTTCATAACCGGCTGACTGCAGTTATGAAAACCAATGCGGAGTTTATCGGCTTCGGTTTTCATTATTGCAGCCGGCTGGTTATGAAAACTGACGCCGAGCACATTGGGGTCGGTCTTCAAAGTGACCGGCAGAGATTTTTTTTCTTTTTTTTTTTTACTTTTAAAAAAGTAAAGAAAAGCAGTTTTTTCAGCTTTTCTGTACTTTTTTTCAGTGCGCTCAGCTATTAACGCCTTCTCCAGGCAGGCGTTAATAGCTGAGCGATAAATGTGCATCTGAGATGCACATTAATTTTTTTGCATTTGGAGTGAATGAGTAATAGTAAGAGCGCTAACTCATTCACTCCGCGTTGGACATACGTTAAATAAGTGCTAATCCCCCTATTGCATTAGGGGTCGATTAGCGCCTATTTAACCTGCGCCCCACAGAGGGTTAATGCACATTTTGCATTGGCCCCTTTATTTGCAGAGCTGTGTCAGTAGCTGATTTCTTCCTCCTCTCCTTCTGGCTTCTGGGGCTGCCTGCTTTTATGTCATTTCTTTTTGCCTGGTTGCTAGGCTGATCTCTTCCCCTCTTCTTTGGCTCCTGCTATCACATTTTTGTAGTGGTGCTCCACTTTTCTCGTGCTTTGTACTGAAACATGAAGCAATTGTAATGGGAAAGGGAACTGTGACCATGTGACAGGGGCTGACCAATGGCGCCGGTAGCCCCTGTGACATAGTATGGGCAAAGGCTATCGGCGCCATTTTGATTACTGGCAGCCAACGGCCCGAGGGCAGGAGATGCTCCTGGACCCCTGCTGGACCCCCAGGGACTTTTGGCCAGCTTGGGAGGCCTCCTGACCCCCCCAAGACTTGTATCCCAGGACCCTGGGAAGTCACCCAGCCCACCCTATCCAAAGGCCAGCTCTGAATGTGTTGAAAATGTGCCTAACTCAGGCACCTAAATTTAAGCATTCAACTTTTTTTTTAATATCTGCCTTATGGAAACTTTATTTATTTTTTATTTTAAAAATTTATAGGCCACTCAATTCAATGATCTTGGTAGCTTACAATAAAACACACATAAAACAACACAAAAATCTAGTTGACAATCAATTTATAGTGAAGGACCTTTATTTACAATCCACTTTGGCAAGAGAGATTTGTGAGTCTTGCAATGCTCTAGATAGAAATCATTCAAAGTTTTGGCAAGTATAGAAATTAAACTTGAAAGCTTCCTTAAAGAAAAAAAAAATTTCAGTTGCTTCTTAAAGGTGGAAAGGCAAGGTTCTTTCCTCAGCTGCTCAGGCAAGGGACCAGAATTCATGGAATTCTGCAAGCGGAGCTGATCACGTGGTTGAAACATCAAGAAGACAGAGGCCAATGGGCCTTAGCTTCCTGGATGATCTTTATATTTTTAAGAGGGAGCTGATACATAGTGGAACATCATTATTGAGAGTTTTGTGCATTAAAGTTAAGATTTTAAACTTTACCTTCCACTGGACTGGGAGACAGTGGAGGGAGTACAATGCAGGTCACTTTGGTCACTGTGGCAGAGCCAGTCAATAGCAGTGTGTTGACTTTTAGATCATCTGTAGGGCTTTTAAGGAGGAAGAAAGAAAACTGAGAAAAACAGAGCTATAATCATCATGTTTTGTTAGAATAAGAGATAGCAAGAATGTAAGAAAATAGTTTCAACTTGCGTTAGGAGTTGTAATTTGAAAAAATAAATGTTTAATAACAGATTTAATTTGAAGAGAGGTCTAATTCAAACATGACTTCCAGTTTTCCAATCTGGCTAACAACAAGATTAGTGCAATTGTCAAACTGAAAACCAGTAGGGGGAGTTAGATAGCGGGAACCTGTTCATGGTTATAATTTCATTTGTTGGGATGTTTAAGGATGGCTTTTTGCTCTTTAGCAGGAACTTGTTAGCGTTCTAGTAAGTTGGGAAAGTGGCTAAAGTGTCTGACAATGTTGAAGTGATTGGAAAGATAAAGTGAATGTTAACAGCATGCAGCCTGTAGCACAGGCCAGGACCTGCAGGAAGTTATGTGTTTCATCAAGTTAACTCATATTTTTCCTATTATAGATGTATGTATTTCTATCAAGTGTAATCTCTATATGAGCAAAAATGTGCAAAACCTAGGATAATATCTCTAGAATTTTATTTTTTTTTAATAATTTATACTGTGATTAAACTGATATGGTTACTTGTAGATTTTGTGCCCAGAAGATACTGTAGGACAATGGGTGTATAAACACAATTCAGATTTTTCTACTGTGCTTTAGAGAGAACATCATTCTACAGTGCTATCGATCTCCTCTTGCCTGAGGAAAAGAGTTCTGATTTCATTCTAGAACTTTAGTTGCATTCCCTAGAATATTGAGTCAGGGATTACTTAAACTGATACATTTGGATGTTATGAACTTTGATTACAATCTCTAGGCAGGTGTCTCTATTCACATTAAATCTGTTCCACAAGGCTCAGTGTAATAGAAAAAGATTATTTTTTCTCTCCATCTTTTAAAATACAATATATGAGCTTTTCTTATGTTGAATTTGATTATTACTGTCACTCTTAGCTATAGCAATGGACTTTTTCTTCTCGCTTTGTAAAGGTCTTCATATTCACCATCTCATGAAGTATTTTGCAGCAGTATCCAGTCTTTATACTACAAGCATTGTATAATGTCAGCTATTATTCACTAGTTTCATCTTTTTAAAGGGGTTGAGGATACTTTATATGGAATCTAAAGATAATCTGAGGTATTCAGAAGAACGCTTTTCAATCACTCTTTCAGAAGATTTCATTTTGAAATTTGCCTTTCTTTCAAGAGACACCTTTATAAAATAATAGATGACCACTGCAAACCTTTACATTGGATTAGTTCTAACTGGCAGTCATATAAGAAAGTGGTCTTCATTATGTTAGGTATGCCAGTTTCTTTGGTATAAAATAACTCTTTCCTGTTAACAATACACTGAATATTCTCTGTTAAAAATTTCATGCCTGAGAGAGGTCCAAATCATTTTTTCTGTGAATGGTAGGAAAGCCTTTAACATAGACAATATACCTGTGTGTGTGTGTGTGTCTCTGTGTGTGTGTGAGTGTGAGTGCATATACACATATGTGAGTGTGAGTGCATGCATATACACACACATATAGCCACAGCTACTTGGTAAATGTGGTAGATTATCCAGTCATCTCAAGAGATCAATGCCCTGGTCTTATGGAAAATACTTCTATAAAAATTAAAGCTTTCTATTTTCTACTACTTGTTCTTTTTACTTTGTAATATTAACTTCTTAAAGATAAGCAAAGTGCCTATACCTGACATTTTAGATATCAAAATCCTAGATTTTTCCTGGCTTGTTCAATTTTATAAAAATAGTTTTCCTTATCTCCCTCATCTAAACATCAGTGTCAAATTAATTGTTTTCTTTTCACCTACCTCTCTCTGCAGCTTTTTCAGTAGACCAGCCATGGAGGCTTAAATACTAAAGTTGCATGTTTTTGTGCACGCTATCAATTTTTTGCATGCTATTTCCATATTTATATGTAGAGAAACCTATTGAGTCTTTACAAAAGGAGCATACCAATTAACTAAGTAGTAGAGAAAAGAGTTGGGTTTAATTGGGTTTTAATGGTGGAGATTTGTCATGTAAAAATCCTAGACACCGTTTTCTAGGTATAGATTTTGTTACCCTTTTCCAGGGACAGCAGACTGCCATGTTTGCTCCTGGCTTTGTTTGTTTTAGGCAAAGGATCTTGAAAAGAAACTTGGGGTATCTCCTAGAAGAAAAGGTGTTTTTCTTCCATTTTACTGATTCCAGCTTTTGACCCTTTGATTTATTTGTTTATTTAACAGGTTTTCTATACCGTCATTTAGTAAAACCATCACAACGGTTTACATGGTCAAGAAAATATAAATATAAATACATCAGAATAAAACTAAATTTTTACAAACAAAATTACCTATGGCTATCCACCCTTCTTTCCCTCATTTTTGGGTTACCTTTTGAAACTGGGTTTTTTTTTCCTTTTCTATCTGAGTTCCCTTTAGATCTAGGGACTCAGAAAATGTCATCTTGACAGACTGCAGGAGTTTCTTATCAGAAGAAATGCTATAATCCTATAGAAATTACTGAAAGAATGAATTCTCATTCATTCCGGAGGGAGATGTGAACCTTAGAAGAATAGTGGCACCTTCCAGGTGTGGACTACTATACTATCACCTGAATAGTGAAGAAAAGAGCTTGAACTTGGAAGTAAGAAATACATTCTATTCATTTGGAGAAAGGTATACAATATGGGACTTTATATTAAATGAATTAAATTTGCCTGCATCCTGAAATTTGGAAATAGGTGCTTAACTACTTTTACAATTAGATAATAATCCAACCCCTCTACACACACACACACACACACACACACACACACACACACACACAGACAGGGCATCCTGGAACTTAGAGGGGGCTTGAGAACTGTATGGGAAGTTTGAATATCTTGAATCCTTGGAATTAAGGGCGGTCGATGGACTCCTCAGTGAGGACCTCGGCCGAGGAGTTGCATACATGAATGAGCTCTGAAGAAATATACAGGTACATTTTCAAAACCTGGTGCGAGGAAATTCCAGGAGATAAACGTGTGGCCAGGCCACGTACGCACTGAGTACATTTTCTAAGTGGCCCGGCCATGATTGTATCTCCTGGTATGCACGGAAGTGCAAGGCCTTTAAAAAGGGGCAGGCCAGGGTAGGGTTGGGGTGGGGGCCAGGTGGGACAGTACCATTAGGCCTTGTCCCAGGAGAGCAGGTAAGTTCTGCAACAACAAAAAAATAGGGTAGGTAGGTCGGTTTTAGGGGTTGGGGAGGAGTGGGGAGGAGTGGGGAAAAGGGAGAAAGGTTAGGTAGGGGGATAGGGAACTGGGCAAAGGTCCAATTGCATTGCCGCATGTGGTTTAAAAAATCCCCCCCGCCTCCGCACGCGTGAGTGTGCACCCATGAGCATGCCGATACAAATGAATGAGTGGGTATCAGATTTTATAACATGTGTGTGGTAACACGTGCATGTTATAAAATTGGCGCATGCCTTTAAAAATGTACCCCATAGTGAGCAATATTTATCTGTGGAAAATTTCATAGAAAGTGTAACAATATTTGTTTGCACAAAAACAGCCTGCCTGTGAAGCTCATTACGCATCTAGTTTATTTATTTGCTAATAGTTAATGAGCTGCTTTTGAGATTTTGTGTCACAGAAGTTCATTATCTATTCATTTAAACAAACTTTTGTGTGCAGAGAACTACTCACAAAATTTTACTATTTGTGCATGTGAAAATGTTTGGAAACTCCTTCACACTGAAAGCTATAATAGTGCACATTATCGCAAATTATGTGCAGTATTTGAAATTTTAGCACATGAAGCAGCATTCGCAAATGTTTTTGTTCTTTAGTATTGGCTCCTTGATCTTTTAAAGATGACGTGGAGATGCTAAGAAACAGAATTTTCCTACATGGCTAAATGTTCTCTTTAGGTAGCTCTTCTTCTTTCTTAATGACCTGAAATTAAGAACTTGATGGGTTTTTTTAGAGAATTGACCATGAAATTACAGAGAAGAATGCCTTATATGAAAGTGCTATCTGCTGCAAGAATAACAAGGCTTTTATACTGTGGGTTTCAATTATGATTGTTTTTTATGAACTGTCTAGACTGTAATAATTTTCTTTTTATTCTTTGCATCTAATAGCAGAGTGAGTTTGAGAAAAAAAAATATAGTAATTGATACTAAACTTTTTCCCCCTTGTGCATAAGGATATGGTGTCATTTCTTAAAAGCATGAAAATACTTTTTTTTTTTCCAAATACAATACCATATCAAAGGTGAACTATGGCATGAAAGTATGCTTAACTAGTGCTAAGCAAAATAAATTCTGTATTGAAGATCCTTTTTCTATCTTTTAATTTCTACATTATCAAGTATGGAAGAATATAGGAGTCAGGAGAGAGAGAGAGATTGGGAGAGTGAGGGAGGGAGAGAGAGAGAGAGAAACTCTTTATAAGGCTCTCATATAAATCAATTATTTACACCACTGTAGGAGGGACAAGCCAACTAGTAACTCGAGGGGAAGTTTTATTGGTGGTCTAGGGTTTGGAAGGCAGTTTTACATGCACAATCAGAGGTACAAACAGCACAGTACACATCAGTGAAGATTTGATGTGATTTGGAGTGAGGAAAGGTACACAAATATGAGATTTGTACATCGTACTCTCGACTTAGCCGGATGGCAGTCACTAGGGATGTGCAGACAAAAAGTTTATGTTCATAAGTCCATAAGTCGAAAAGGGGGGTCAATTTCGGTGAATATGGACATATGGAGAGTTCCATAAGTTGAGTCTTTGTCCATACGTGCACCGGTTCCCTAAATAAAAATTTAAACCCCTCACCCTCCTTAATCCCCCCCCAAGACTTACCAAAATTCCCTGGTGGTCCAGCGGGGAGTCAGGAAGCCATTCCTCTATTCCTTTGCGAGGAGCACGTGATGGCCGTGTCACGTCGGAGTGACGCGGCCGTCACGTGGTTCACCGCGGTTCCGCTCCCGGACCCCTCGTTGGACACAAACGGAACTTCTGGCCAGCTTGGGGGGGGCCTCCTGACCTCCCCAAGCTGGCCAAAAGTTCCGTTTGTGTCCAACGAGGGGTCCGGGAGCGGAACCGCGGTGGACCACGTGACGGCCGCGTCACTCCGAAGTGACGCGGACGTCACGTGCTCCTCGCAAAGGAATAGAGGAATGGCTTCCTGACTCCCCGCTGGACCACCAGGGAGTTTTGGTAAGTCTTGGGGGGGATTAAGGAGGGTGAGGGGTTTAAGTTTTTATTTAGGATCAACGATCGCAATTTCCAACGTATTCAACATAGCTATGTTGAATAAGTTGGAAATCCGATCGTTTTTGCCTCATCACTTTTTTAAGTTAAAAAAAAAAAAATAAGTAGCGTTTTACATATAAGTTCAAAACGAATGCACACCCCTAGCAGTCACTGAACATAGCCAGATAATCATTGGCCACCACTTAGCTGGATAAGTTCTACTTATCCGGCTAAGTATTATGTGGCAGATCTTCAAACCTGTGCGTGGGTGTAGATTTGTCCGCGCAAACCGGCGCAAACAAATCTACGCCCAATTTTATAACATTCGCACGCTGCACGCGTATGTTATAAAATCCAGGGATGGCACGTGCAAGGGGGTGCACAATTGTGCAACTTGCGTGCGCTGAGCCGCGCAGGCTTTCTCCATTTCCTCCGAGGCCGCTCCGAAATTGGAGCGTCCTCGTAGGGAACTTTCCTTCCACCCCCCACCTTCCCCTCCCTTCCCCTATCTAACCCGCCCCCCAGCTCTATCTAAAAAAAACCCCTACCGTTATTGTTGAAGTTACGCCTGTCTCTGGGCAGGCATAATTTGCGCGCACCGGCCAGCTGCTAGCGTGCCATCCCCCGGCACGGCAGCTGTTCTGGAGGCCTCGGTCCCGCCCCTGGAACGCCCCCGGGCTGGTACCCCGCCCACGGCCCCACCCCCAGAACGCCCCTTTTTCGAAGCCCCGGGACATATGCACGTGTTACGAGTGTAGCCTTTGAAAATCTGCCCCTATTTGAATATCAGCCTCTAAATCTCTAGTAATGATACAAGAACAGGTGTTTAATTTGTAATCACGGCGATTCTTTTAAATTGACAAATTGATTAAAATTGTGATGAATAGTTTTATACATTTACTTTGCATGCATTCATTTTGTTCCACAAAACAAAAAAAAACACTCAATATGGATTCTGGTGTGGGAAGAATGTACAATTTCTATTTCTGTTTCAGACTAGTACCCCACTATTTCTGACCAACAAAGGCCAGTCCAAGAAGACTTTCAACAGTAGTGGGCAGAGGACAATATACACTTCAAAATTAATAACTAGGTTGAAAGTATGTGGAGATTGTGTTGCAAAATATCTGCCCTCTGGCATAGAGGAGCAGAAGGACTGTATACTCTACTATAAATGTTTTTCTTCCGTTAATTAAAAGGAGAATATCAATCCAGAATATTTTGTTTTATTTTGCTCTTGACTGCTGTTAATAGTGAGCCCTGCGCCGGAGGATCCTTTGAAGATGATTCTTCTCCACCACTATGAAAATGAACAAGAACACTTTTTTTTATTTTTTTATTTATAGTCCACCTTTCAGACACTTCAAAGCGTCCAGATATTCATGTACATCAAACAGGAAATAGATATCTGGGGATCTCTAGATTGCAAACAGTATAGCAAGACAGTGGCCAGAGGCAGAGGAATGCTAGGGTGCCTAGGGATTAATTGCGAGTAGGAAGAAGATGATATAAATTATTGGTGAGTACTGCATTCAGTTCTGGAGGCCATTTCTCTGAACCTATATTGACAGAGTAGAGGCAGTCCACAGTATGTCTACCAAAATAATGCAGTGTCTGCACCATAAAGACAAATGGGATGGTACTGAAGGGTCTAAATATGTATTCCGTAGAAGAGGGGGTGGGGGGTGCGAAAACGTTAGAGGCATTCAAATACCTCAAAGATGTACTGTAAATAATGAGCAGGAAGCATTTTTTAGTGGAAATGAACTCTTTAAGGTTTTGAAGCTCAAACGGGGCAAAGTCAGCTATAACTTTAAGAAATATTTATTTACAGAAAAGAGAGTGGATACACAGAACAGCCTCCCAGTGATGGTGGAGGCAAAAATAGTAACAGGGTTCAAGAATGCATGGGATAAGCACAGAACATGCTTAGTTGCAAAAAAGTGAAGCTAAATCCAGTGATCAATTAGGATCTGTGGCACTACAATGAAAAAGAAAATTGGACAGACTAAATGGATTTTCAGTCAATATCTGTTATAATAGTCTGATCTATATTGATATAACCTCATATGGGTCCATAAAATACTGAGAGGGTTTGATACATAGCAGTAAGAAACAGTCTAAATTTATTTGGTGGGTTCAGTAACTGGGTTATGCAGATAGTGCTGGATCTAGATGGAGACAGTAGGAGTGTGTGGCTGTTATTTTTTAACTAGTGAGTGGGACATATCCAAAAAAATCCCCCCTTCATAAACCCTGTCTCTCTATAGCTCTAACAGTGCTGGCTATAATTAGCCCCAAGGATTCACACCACACAAAGGGGCAGATTTTAAAAAAGTACGCGCACGTGCACTTTTGTTCGCGCAACCGGCGCAAAGAAAAGTACGCCAGATTTTAAAAGATACACGAGTAGCCGCGCATATCTTTTAAAATCCGGGGTCGGTGCGCGCAAGGCTGTGCAAAATCGGCAGCCTGCGCGCGCCGAGCCGCGCAGCCTGCCTCCGTTCCTTCCGAGGCCACTCCGAAATCGGAGCGGCCTCAGAGGGAATTTTCTTTTCGGCGCCCCCCACCTTCCCTTTTCTTCCCCTAACTAACCCGCCCCCCGGCCCTAACTAATTACCCCCTTGCCTTTATTTCAAAAGTTAGGCAGGCGTAACTTGCGTGCATCGGCCGGCTGCCAGCGCACTATGTTCCTGTCCGAGGCCTGGTCTGGAGGCCGCGGCCACACCCCTGGATCGCCCCCCCGATGACACACCGGCCACGACACACCCCCGACATGACCCCCCAGGAAAGCCCCGGGACTTATGCGCGTCCGGGGCTTGCGCGCGCCACCGAGCCTATGCAACATAGGCTCGGCGTGCGCAAGGAGTAGAAGGGGCAGCTTTTCGGGAGTTACACGCATACCCCTTTGAAAATCTGCCCCAAAGGGTATTATCAAAACTCTCAGCTTTCGTTGTCTGGAATATCCAACCAGCAACATTGTACACATACTATAGAAGATATATAAATATTTTGCTGAATTACTCAGAGCTCATGGAAAACATTAGTCAAGACAATTCTTAATTACTATAGAATGATTTGTAACCCAGATTATGGAATTAATCCTTTATATTCATTTTTTCTTCAACCCTATTATTTCTTTACATAGAATATTGTTCTTCTATACATGCTTCATTCTTCAGTTCACTCTTTTAAGGGACATGTCTTTCATCTCCCCAATATTTCTCCCATATCCAGGGATCCCAATTCACCCCCTTTATCGTACACCCATTCCTACCTTTCCCCACTCATTGAGCTTCTCAAGTTGAGTTACTCCCCAACCAAAGGCATCAGACACTAACTCACTCCATTTCTTTTTGAGTTTAAGTATTTTTTATTAAGAGGTAACACATATATCAATTAGATATCATACATAATACAAAGCAGATATAACAAATAGTCACAATATTCAAATCGATGAACAAAGCTCAAGTGTAACCCTCATTATTATAAAAATGAGAAAACAAAACGTAGAAAATAGTAGAATAAGAGAAGAAAGGCAATCAAAGGGAAAAAAGAAAAACAAGAAAAGAGGGGAAATAGAGAAAGAAACATATCACCTTAGCTGAAGGTAGGAGGAGGAAACCAACTACCATGGACGAATTGACTATATGCGACAAGAGAATGAGCTTTGATATAGTAGGGCTACCCAGCTACCGTATTTAACATGGAAAGGTAGTCATCAACCGGCTTCCACACCTGACACCAGGATGCAAGCCTATGAAATTTGAGAGCCATAGCCTTCTCATATTTAATATATAGGCATATGGAATTCCACCACAGATGTTCAGAGAGGGAGTTACTATTCCTCCAGTTGGTCATGACATTATGCAATGCAACTAATAACAGAAAATCTAATAATTTGCTGTGAGCAATATTTAGGTGGAGGGAAGGATCATTACTACGTAATATGACCAAAGAAAAGGTCAAGGGACATGTAAGTGATAATATGTCTGAAATGATAGACCAGACTTGCATCCAGAATCTGTGCACTATGGGGCAATAATACAACATATGAGAAAGTGAACCATTGCCTTCATGACATGACCAACAAGCGTGTGATTGTGCTAATCCAGCTCTGTGCAATTTCCACGGAGTCCACACTGCTCTATGCATAATAAAATAAGCGGTCTGAGTTAAGCTCGAGGAGAGCGATATTCGTATCGATTTCTGCCAAAGGTATTGCCATTTGCTGGGGGGTATCTGTGTATGAAGGGTAGCCATCCAGTACGATTGTACCCCAGTGGAGGATGGCTGCGCTAAACAGCTCTTGATGTGTCTGTACAGTCTGGATGCAAGATGGCCCCGGTCCCCATTTAGCGAAAAAAAGGACAATAAAGCAGGTTCAGCTTGTGATGAGAGAACCGAGGTAGAAATGCCTTGAAAAACATGCTGTAATTGCAGCCAAGCATAATATTGAGATGTGGGTAAACCAAATTGGGTGCGCAACTGGTCAAAGGGGAGTAGTTTATTATTCTGAAGGACCGATGTCAAGAACCACAACCCACATCTTTGCCAGGTTGGCCAGCTGATTGTATGATTATCAATTTTTATTTTGGGATTATGCCAAAGCGGAGCATAGATTGAGCCAGACCAGGGAGGCAAATTAGGGGGTCGCATCTTGTCAAATTCTATCATCGCTCTATGTAAGGACCTTACTATAGGATTGAGTTTAACAGACGACGACAATGGAACTCCTGGAAAATATCTCATGGGAGCAGGAGATATTAACACCCGTTCAATAGAAAGCCATCTGGGGGGGATAGATGAAGGATTATCAGTATTAAAAGAGTGAGAGCCCTGCTGTAAAATGTAGGCTTGGTGATAAGTGTAAAAATCGGGGAAATTTACACCTCCATGTATAGTAGCTTGTTTCAGTTTAGATAATGCTATTCTGGGGGGTTTATCTTTCCAAAGAAATCTGGTAAGCAGGCGATCAATCTGTTTATAGAAATTACTAGAAAAAAAAATGGGAACCATAGATAGAATATACATAATCCGTGGTGCAAGAACCATTTTAATAGAATCTAGTCTCCCCCACCAAGTCAAATGCAAAGGGGACCATGCTATTAAGGCGTCACGAAGTCTTTGAATGGTGGTTTCCTCACAATGAGTGACAGTTAAATTAGGATCCATTTGAAAACGGATACCCAAATATTTGAGTCCACTCTTAACAGTTTGTATGGGGAGTTGGGCCAGCTTTAATAGGGCACCTTGGGAGTTTAATGGGAGCATCTCAGTCTTATGCCAATTAATCTTGTAGCCAGAAATGAGAGAGTAGCTTGAAATAATAGCAAATAGGGAGGGGAGAGACATCTCAGGATTAGTAAGAAACAGGAGAACATCATCCGCATAAGCTGATAATTTAAACAGTTCACCTCCTAACTCAAATCCCTGTACATTCGTTGCTTGTCTAATAGATAGTAATAGTGGTTCCAAAGCCAGGTTGAAAAGAAGGGGGGACAGAGGGCAACCTTGGCGGGTACCTCTGCGTAGATGAAAGGGCGTAGATGAGTGAGTATTGATAAATAGAAAAGCTGTGGGAGAAGTATATAAAGTTTGAACCCAGGAGAGAAAAGTCGGGCCAAAGCCAAACCACTGGAGAGTAGCCCAAAGAAAAGGCCATTCGACACGATCGAATGCCTTTTCTGCATCTAATGATATGGCCACTGCCGGTGTTGCCAATGCGGGTGCTCGTTCTAAGATATGGAAAAACATGCGAGAATTATTGGCTATCGACCGGCCTTTAACAAATCCAGATTGATCTGGATGTACAATAGAGGGCAGTACTTTGGATAAACGAATCGCTAGAATTTTTGCAAAAATTTTATAATCAGCATTCAATAGTGATATTGGTCGATAATTAGAGATAGTGGAGGGGTCTCTTCCCGGCTTTGGAAGAACTATAATACATGCCTCAGTGAAACTAGAAAGACCATCTGGAGAAGAGAGAATAGAAGAAAAATATTGATGTAAATGAGGAGAGAGCACAGATTTAAAAGCATGGTAAAAGACAGAGGAAAGTCCATCCGGCCCCGGGGCCTTGCCGCTAGAGAGCGATGTAATAGCTGCAGAAACTTCCTCTATAGTGAAAGGCATATTTATTTATTTATTTATTTAAAAGTATTTATATACCGTTTTTCAAAACAAGGTTTTTTTGTCAAAACGGTTTACATTGTAAAATAAAAATAAAATAAATAGAGTTAAAAATTAAAGATAAAATTAAATAAAATTAAAATACAATAACTGGTATATACCTCATGGTAACAAAAAATCTAATTAAATAAAAATAAAAGTGGAGCTGGGCCGTAAAAGATGTTTTATGGAAGGGAAAGGTAGGAGAAAATGAATGGGGAGAAGGGAAGGCGTAAGGTGGAAACATGGGTGGAAGAGATTGTTAGGTTACTGAGTGTTGATTATTTGACGTAGTGTGTTGTGGATGGATATTAAATGCTAATTGAAATAAATATGTTTTTAGTGTCTTCTTAAATTGTTGGGTATTGGATGATGAGGTTTGAGATTGTCTAAGAGCTGGATGAGAAATGTTCGCCAGAAACTTCTGAATAGATTCCGCTGAGGAGTCAGCCTCCGATTGGTAGAGAGTATCATAGAAAGATCGGAATTCGTTGAGAATGTCTGTATCGGATGTCAAAGGCGTCTTGGAGGTAGACAGCACCATGTCGATGCGTTTCCTCTCCTGGCGTTTCTTAAGATACGAGGCTAGAAGATGTCCGCACTTGTTATTTTCAGCGTAGTAGGTCGCTTTTGTGTGGCCCAGATGGAGTTGAACTTGAGAACTTAGATGTTGATTGTAGCAATATCGTGCTCTTAACAAAGCCGTTAGGGTGGTCAGGGTGGGATCCGCAATATGTTTGTGTTCCAGTTGTTCCACTTCTTGCTGAAGTGTAGTTAAAGTAGCTTGATAGGATTTTTTGAGACTGATAGAATGACTGATTATGGAGCCTCTAATCGTAGCTTTGAACGCTTGCCATAAGGTAGCTGGAGATACATCTGGGGTAGAATTGAATCGAAAATATTCTTCTATATGGCCTTGAATTTTGGAGATAAAGGAAGTGTCAGATAAGAGTGAAGAATTAAATCGCCAGCGATGCTCTGTAGGAACTGGAGAAAGAAGCTTAAATGTGAGTTGAATCGCAGCATCATCAGAGATCAGTATGGGATGAATGGAGGCTGCTTTTAAGGCAGGTACAAGCTGCTTCGAGATTAGGAAAAAATCTATCCTTGAATAAACGTTATGAGGAGCAGAAAAGAAGGTATAATCTTTAGCTGTCGGATGAAGTAAACGCCACGGGTCTGATAATCCATGCGAGTGTAGTAATGATAATAAGAGTTTGCTAGATCTGGAGATCGTAGGCTTCAGTTTTGTAGTTCGGTCTAGAAAGGGATCTAGAACCTGATTAAAGTCCCCTCCTATTATAACAGGTGCGAGAGGCATATTAAGCAGTTGAGTGAACACCTGATGAAAAAAATCCGGAGTATCCGCGTTAGGAGCATAGATGTTTAACACAGTATACTTATGCTGTGCTATCTGAATCTGAATCATAGTCCATCGGCCCTCACAGTCTGCAGAACTGTGTAGGAGTTGAGCATCCAATCTTTTATGCAAAAGGATAGCTGTGCCCCTTTTTTTATGAACAGCGGGACTGTAGATGACTTGGCCCACCCATTGCTGTTTGAGTTTACTTGACTCCAGAGAAGTAAGGTGAGTCTCTTGGAGGAGCGCGATGTCAGCATGGAATGATTGCAAATATGTCAGGACTTTCTTCCGTTTGATCTGGTGTGTAAAGCCGTTGACGTTCAGAGAGATGACAGTAATCTCATTGATATTAGACGCCATGAGATAAGTTGGAATCTTTGCGTAGGGTAGCATGGGAGCCAGGCCGAATAGTCTGGTGATACTGGTGATAGTCGCAAGGCGGAGAGAGAGAGAAAATTAGAAGAAGTCCAGGAAAGTTGTCCAGAAAAGGAAAAATAAACAAAAATGACCAGCCCAAAAAAGACTGATATCAGAGCCATACAGGCTATTTGTTTCATATGAGCCTCTCGTAGTGCCAGAGGTCACTGTAACCAATCTGTTTCCTCCAGACTTATAACGGCAAATAATCTTGGATAACCCCCATAATTAGGTGGAAAATGTTACATGAGAAATAAAAAAGGAAAGGAGATATAAAAGTGAACCATTTCCCAAGAAACAGAACCAAAAGAAAATAAAAAAAATAACCACCTCCGGCTACTATCTGAAAATGAGAGTGAAGTTACCATATAAAGGGTTCTCAAAGAAAAGTAAATTAAACCCGACGTTCGCGGAGAGTAATATGAACAACCAAAAAGAGCCGGTATAAGAAAAAGGCGGTATTAGGCTGCGTTCAGCAGCGCAGGTTGAACAACTGATACCAATTTGTAACTACAACCTGTTCAAGTTACCATTTCTGAAGGTTGGTCCTGGGAACGTAGAAAGTCTTCTAGCGTCGCTGGACTGTGAAAAATTTGTGTGTGGTTGCGGTATGTGATTTTCATTTGGGCCGGATATAGTAGGCCATATTGCGCTCCCATGTTTCTTAGACGGGGCCTGAGGGCAAGAAAACCTTTCCGTTTGGCTGCGGTGGCTTTAGCGAAATCTGGTACAAAAAGAATTGTGTTACCTTTATAAATGATAGGCGCCTGATTTTTCGCCGCTGTGAGAATGAGCAGAGTATGCGGGTGTCTCAGCACTTTAAATATGAGAGGCCTTGGGCGAGTGGCATCTCGTAGTGGCCTAGCTGGGATCCGATGCGCCCTCTCAATTTCAAATGGCTTGTCGAATTTTAGTTTAAGGCACGCCGGGATAAGTTGCTGTAAGAAGGCTATAACATCATTACCTTCTGTGCCTTCCGGCACCCCCAGTATTCGCAAGTTGTTTCGTCTATTTCGATTGGATAGGTCTTCTATTTCTGCTTGCATTTGCTCCATATCTTGACGAAGTTTAGGGATAGTCGAGGTCGTAAGCAGTAAGGAAGAAGTCTGAGCTTCCACGTCATCCATCCGGACCTGAAAGTGTGCCATTTGCTGAGTTACAGCTTGCAAATCAATCTTATGGCTGTGGTTGCATCCGTATTAAGCTAGAGCATTTCTTTTAGTTGCTTAAGCTCGACGAGTACAAGTTCAGCAGACGCCATACTTTTTTGCATAGCGAGTTTCTCCGGCGTTGGGGGATCCGGTTTGGCGCGTTTTGAACCCGAAACCGCCGCGAAAGCCGCTTCAATTTTCCCCGATTTGGGTACTGACATGTCGGCTCAGTCTCACTCGTCCGCAATACCAAAAAATAAAGAGAATAGAAGGGGGTTATTCCAATAATGCTAGCGAAGTCTGGTGGAGCGCGATGGTTAAGCGGCCATCTTGGTCGCTGCTCGAGAGCGCCCCAACTCACTCACTCACTCCATTTCACGCTCCTTCTCCCAGTAGTGTGCAGGCTTCCCTGGAATTCTTTGCACTATGGAAAATTTCTCATATTGGATCAATCCCTTCTCTTATTTCACCCAACCATTTCCTCAGGGGGGAATCTCTTTTTCTACTCTATGGCCTTGAGCCCCTTCCCTTGAGGGAAAAGTCCCTACAGGGCCCATTTCATACCAGAGGGGTTCCTGGGTCCCCAACAACCCTTGGGTTAGCTACTCCAAGCTCCGTACATCCTGGAGGTGCCTCTCTTCTCAGCTCCAGCCTTGAAAGGATAACTTTCACCAATTTGACCAAGAATTTATACCTTCCTGGGATAATTCCCAATCAATCAGATCATTCTATCCTTTTAAGAGGAAACTCACAACAAAACCCCTTGGCGACTTCAACTTCAGACATCTCCATAATACACAATATAAACCATTGCTCTACATTAGAGATGTGCTTCAGGTAAAAATTTTGTGTTGGGCTTCGTTTCGGGGTCCCCCTGTGGGAATTTTGTTTTTCCTGTGGTTCGGGTTTTTTTTTTTTCGGGGGCCCCGATTTTTGGGTTACTGTGCACTATTGGGAGTTAGTGCGCGCTAACTCAAAAACAATTTTTTTCTGAAATTTCAGAAAAAATCAATCGTTGTTTGGTTCTCCTGAACCATTCTGAATTAGGCAATTTCATTGACATTTCCTAATTCTGGAAAAATGATTGCACATCCCTACTCTACATTACACCAACTGCCATTCAGTGTTTCATAATACCTCAAAACCAGAACACCCCAGGAGTCTTCCCAACCCAAGATGTCTTATACTACTAGATGTGAATGAGTACACAAATCAGAACTCCCCCACATTAAAAATAGTTACTGATTTTACAAAATTTGCAATCAGAACAAAATTAGATCAGTGTCAGGAAATACTTTAATTAAAAGTGAAAACCAGTATTGTTTTCTATTCTAACTGTGGGACATTGTAAAGAAAGTTAGTTCTTAGTCACAATGCCTAAAATGAAATCCATGTCATCTTCCTTCAGTCAAACATATTATTTTCAAATCAAAGCAACATCTGTTAAATGTAAGTATTTTGAAAATGTAATTCAAGCTAGTATTTACTGTTTATAACTATCTTGCATTCCAATATCTCATATTTGTCTGTATGTGTGAACTCCATACAGAGTGCAAATAAATTAATATAGACAATAAGAAATGTTATTTCCGTTCATTGTATCCCAGATAGGAGATCATTTAATAAGCCAGTGCTATGTATGAGCACTATGAAGTCAATTTTCAAAGGGTTTAAGAGACTAACTGAATCTTTTTGCTTGTCTTTCTCACAAAGAATGCTTTATGTGCCTTCTACTAATATATTTCATATTCAGGAAACAAGATAGAAGGCTTTTGCTATTCTGCATCGATTCTATGGAACCATTTGCCATTTCATGTTCATAATTTATTTATTTATTTATTTGTTATTTTTATTATACCGAGTTTCATGATAGGAATCACATCAACCCGGTTTACAATTAACAATGTGAGTAAAGGCAGAGAGTAACAAAGTAAAGAACATTTCCCAATACAAGAACAAATATAGTATGAAACTTAACAAATATTATAACAATATTTTGGATGTGAGAAAGTTACAAAAAACATGGAAAAATAACTTGGATATGAAAGGGGAGGAATTGTAGAACGACTATAAGCATTTTAATAATGAATATGACTATTTAAAGTTTTGCAAAATATTTAAAACTATGCTGTTTGCATAAACTTATCCAAATTAGAATAATATAGAAAGCATTAAAGGGACAGTGATGGTTTGAAAAGTACATTGATTAATCATTTATATGTATTATTCTTACTGTTCTATTATTCAGTTATGATTTTATTTAAGAACATAAGAACATAAGAAAATGCCATACTGGGTCAGACCAAGGGTCCATCAAGCCCAGCATCCTGTTTCCAACAGTGGCCAATCCAGGCCATAAGAACCTGGCAAGTACCCAAAAACTAAGTCTATTCCATGTAACCATTGCTAATGGCAGTGGCTATTCTCTAAGTGAACTTAATAGCAGGTAATGGACTTCTCCTCCAAGAACTTATCCAATCCTTTTTTAAACACAGCTATACTAACTGCACGAACCACATTCTCTGGCAACAAATTCCAGAGTTTAATTGTGCGTTGAGTAAAAAAGAACTTTCTCCGATTAGTTTTAAATGTGCCCCATGCTAACTTCATGGAGTGCCCCCTAGTCTTTCTACTATCCGATAGAGTAAATAACCGATTCACATCTACCCGTTCTAGACCTCTCATGATTTTATTTATTGTATGCTTTTATATATTTTTATGTTTTATGTGTTTTTAATTATGTATGTAATTTGTAATCTGCAATGAACAATATGGAAATTGTGGAATATCAGCTAGATAAATAAATAAATAAATAAATATATAGCTGAGTTAGAAATCTAAATTGAGACCTTTTAAAAATTACTGAGAACGAGTCTCTAGACCCTAAATAGCTGGTGGCTAAGGGGGTGGAATTAAGCGGTGGAAATAAACTAGGAGATACATCTAGTCATGATAGGGCTCTAACATGTTAAACAGGGTATATAAATACATAGAAATGACAGCAGAAAAAGACAAAATGGCCCATCCAGTCTGCCCAGCAAGCTCCCAAACTTATTTTTCCATACTTATCTGTTTCACTGACCTTATCTGTTTCACTGACCTCCAAGTGTTGGTTACTGTTTGATTCTAGTTTCCTGCCACCCCCTGCCTTTGATGCAGAGAGTAATGTTGGAGTTGCATCCAAGATGAAGCATAAGGCTTAATGGTTAAGGGTAGTAACCGCTGCATCAAGCAAGTTACCCAATGCTTGTTTACCCAGACTGCACAGATCAATGCCCTGTTGGATGTTGACTGAATGTAAATCCTCTTTCCCGCATTTCCCCCTGCCATAGAAGCAGAGAGCAACACTGTTTATGCATTCAAAGTGAAGTATCAGGCTTAATCGGTTTAGGATAGTAACCTCCGCAATAAGCAAGCTAGCCCCATGCTTATTTGTTTACCCAGACTGTGTAGTTCAGTCCTTATCATGTGATAGGGATGTGAATCGTATCATCGATCGTCTTAATGATCAATTTTGGCTGAGGGGGGGGGAATCTGATTGTCTTAGTTTTTTAGGTTAAAAAACTAAGGGGTCCAGTGGGGGGGTCCCGGCGCGATCTCCCACACTCGGGCCACGGCTGCATTAAGAGAAATGGTGCCGGTGGCCCTTTGCCCTTACCATATGACAGGGCAAAGGTAGCGCCGGCGCCATTTTGGTTCCTGTGACCCGACATCATGAGTGCAAAATGGCGCCTGCGCTACCTTTGCCCTCACTATGTCGACATAGTGAGGGCAAAATGGCGCCGGTGCTACCTTTGCCCTCACTATGTCGACATAGTGAGGGCAAAGGTTGCGCCGGCACTATTTTGAATATTGGCAAATCGGCCCGAGTGCAGAAGGTCGCTCCCAGACCCCCGCTGGACTTTTGGCAAGTCTTGTGAGGGTCAGGAGGCCCCCCCAAGCCAGCCAAAAGTCCCTGGGGGTTCAGCGGGGGTCCAGGAGTGATCTCCTGCACTCGTGACGTCGGGTCACAGGAACCAAAATGGCGCCGGCGCTACCTTTGCCCTGTCATATGGTAAGGGCAAAGGGCCACCGGCGCCATTTCTCTTAACGCAGCCGTGGCCCGAGAGTGGGAGATCGCCCCGGGACCCCCCCACTGGACCCCAGGTAATTTAAAACATTTTGGGGGGGGTTCGGGAGGGTGGGGGATTTCTTTTAAAGGGTCGGGTGGGTTTTAGGGTTGTTTTGATGTGCCAGTTTTCCCGCCCTCCCCCCTCCCCCAATTTACGATTTTTGACGATAAATCGGGGGAATTGTTATTGTATCGCGGCTCTAATGATTTTTGACGATTTAAAATATATCTGACGATTGTTTTAAATCGTCAAAAAATGATTCACATCCCTATCATGTGATATATGTTGTTTATCACATGATAGAGCACTATTGCAGTGATGTCACATGATATAAGTGACATTTTGCATGGCCCTGCCCATATTCTCTTCCCTATTACAATGAGCTGCTTTGCATGCTATTTGGATACATGAACTGTGCAAATCCATGCAAAGCAGCTCATGCCTAGGCAATTTTATGTTAATAATTTGTTGCTGACTGAAAAAAGTGGTCAGCTGCGATAATTAATACCACCTCCCTGGGATACATTAAATATAATGTATGATCCTCAGAATCCTAATGCGAGTCCTGAGTCTCCCATGTTAGATTTAAATGGCCATGCAAAAGGAAACTTGCCATGGCAAATAAGTTGACCAAAGTCCTGGTTGACTCCCGGCTCAATCTGGGACTACCACTCAAATTGGCCCTGACAGCCAGAAGTGTAAAAATAGCCCATGTGTGGCAATATCATCAATAAATAGTGAGCCCCCACCCAATACTAATCCAAAATTGTTGGGGGTATAGTGTCTCTCTTACTTCCCCCTCCACCATCTACCAAATATCTGAATAAGAGCATGTGTTGTTAGTGAGACCCCCTGACCACCCTCCTGCAACACTCTTGAGAAACTCTTTACTTTGGAATCATCCCATGCTATCTTGGCCTTATTTCTTCTCCTATTATGGAAATTATCATGGATGTGAGCCCCTGGGCTGTGGCGTGGTTGACGCAGCCTAGTAGGTGAACCTTATAGGCCCATGCCATCAGCTGGTGGACTTGCTCTTATATATATAACATGGAAATAATGGCATAAAAGGACCAATGGTTCATCCAGTCTGCCCAGCTAGCTTCCCATGGTAGTATCTGCTGTGCCGTACAGGTTACCCTCATGTATCAGTCAGTTTTGCTTGGTGTGCTTTGCTTATGTACTTGGCCATAGAAGCAGTTCTGTGCTTTTTTCTTAATGTCTGAGCATCAGTACCACAAACTTTAAAAAAGTTGTGATTCATGTTGGTAGTCACTGAATCCAAATTTCTCTTTCCTTTCAGCCCCCACCCCCCTATATCAATGCAGAGAGCAATGTTGCAGTTGCATCAAAAGCATCAAGGCTTATTGGTTTAGGGTAGTAATCTCAAGCTTCTATTAAGGGTAATAACTGCTGCACTGTGCTGATTATTCCCAAGCTCATCAGTTCTGCAGACTGTAAAATTCAAGGCCCTCGATGGTTGCTGTCTAAATCCAATTCCCCTTTTCCCCTACTATTGAAGCAGAGAGCAATGTTGGAGTTGCATCAAAAGTATCAAGGTTTATTTGGTTAAAGGTCATAACCACCACACCAGCAAGTTATAGGGATGTGAATCGTTTTTTGACGATTTAAAAAAATCATCAGATATTTTTTAAATCATCAAATATCATTAGAGTCGTGATACAATAGAAATTTCCCCAATTTATCGTGAAAAATCATAAATCGGGGGGGGGGGGGCGGGAAAACCGGCACACCAAAACAACCCCTAAACCCCCCCAAAATGTTTTAAATTACCTGGTGGTCCAGTGAGGGGGGTCCCGACGCGATCTCCCGCTCTCAGGCCATCGGCACCATTTTGTCTGCCACTAATATAAATGGCGCCGATGGCCTGATAAAAAAAAACCCCACCCGACCCTTTAAAACTACCCCCTTAGCCTCCCCCACTCTCCCAACCCCCCAAAAAAAACTTTTTACACATACCTGGTGGTCCAGGGGGGCCGCGGGGAGCGATCTCCCGTTCCCATGCTATCAGCTGCGCTAAAAAAAATGGCGCCGATGGCCCTTTCCCCTTACCATGTGACAGGGCAAAGGTAGCGCCGGCGCCATTTTGAATATTGGCAATACGGCCCGCGTGCAGGAGATCGCTCCCGGACCCCCGCTGGACCCCCAGGGACTTTTGGCCAGCTTGGGGGGGCCTCCTGACCCCCACAAACTTGCCAAAAGTCCAGCAGGGGTCCGCATGACACATCATGTTATAAAATTGGCACATCCTTTTTAAAATTTACCTTTAAATGTACAATTAAGCTCTGGAATGAATTGCCAGGGGATGTGGTTAGAACAGTTAGTGTAGGTTTTGATAATTTCCTGGAGAAGAAGTCCATAAACTTATTTTAATCAAGATGTCTTAGGGAATAGTTACTGTTATTTCTAGCATTAATAGCATGGGTCTATCTAATGCTTGGGTAATTGCCAGTTACTTGTAACCTGGATTGACCACTGTTGCAAACAGAATGCTGGGATTGATGGACCCTTGGTATGACCCAATATGGCAACTTCTTATGTTCTTATGTCTATTCTGCTGCTGCATTGCTTCCTCTCTAGTATGACCACACTCTGCTACTCTGGTTGGCAATCATATCCTCATCCATCTTGCCATCCACACTTCAGAATTTGACCTCCTCAGCACAATTTAGGGGTGTGCATTCATTTGCAACGTATTGGCAATCCTCAACGTATATATCCATATTCGTTGTATTTGTGCGGTTGCAAAACGTGTCGTGATTCCCCATGAATATAACATATCATCTGTTCTATACATTTGGCGCCGCACGCTCGCAGTGATTTCTTAGTGGCTATTTGAAATCGGAGAACGCCATTTGGGTGTATCCATAGCCAAAAACAAGCCCTTTCCTGTGAGTCATCAGTGACCTCACAGCCCTGTCAGAGTGGGTCGGACAGGTTGGCAAGGAGACCAGAATGCAGCATATCAGTGATAAGAATTTTTACAATGCAGCCAATCGCGCTCTTACTCAGTGGTCGGTGACACTTTTGCTGATGACCCAGCACTATATATACTTAAGCATGCAGCATGCCATGCACTTTCTTTGCAGGGGTGGTGTGGGAAGGTGGTCTCTGCGGAAGGTGGCTGTACTCAGAGCTAGTCTGAGTTCTCAAATCTGTATTCAATTGCTAGCTAGGCTAGCTACTTAGATAGAAAAGTATATTTGTTCTGCATTTGGCTGCAGTGCCAGCTAACCCTGTTTTTTTTTAAGCACTTTTTTTAGTTGATCTGAGACGGTCTCTCTGTGCCATGGTGAGAAGCTGCTAGCATTTTGCTGCTTAATTTACCCCCTGAGGTAGGTTTCAAACACTATTTGGGTGTTGTGGGTAGGAGAGATATATTCAATTTCTAGCTAGTTTGCTAGAATTTCCATTGAAAAATATATTTCATCAATTTTCCTGCTGTGCCAACAATTCCAGCTTTTTTGTTAACTGCATTTTTTTAATTGAACTCACTCAGTCTCTCTGGGCACTGGGCATCAGTGCCAGTGGGCATTGGGAAGTTTTGCAGACTCAAGTATATTGGGACAGCAGTGGTCTGTGAAGCCAAATCCCCAGTGGGCCTCTTTTGTAGTTACCACTTTGTTGTGTGCACACACATTACATTAGTGCACATCAAGGCTCTGTGCTCATGGGCAGCCAGTTTTGCAGACTCAAGTATATTGGGACAGCAGTGGTCTGTGAAGCCAAATCCCCAGTGGGCCTCTTTTGGAAATAATTATTTTAATTGAAATCCCTAGTAGGCAGTGACATTAAATCCATAATGTCAGGGAAAGCTAGTTGTGGTCGAGTGATTGGGACTGGCAGAGGAGGCACTTCAAAAGGAACTAGTGCCAGTCCCCCATTAAAGTTAAAAAGTACCTGTTGCAATCTAAACTCTTTGGAGGGGCAGGCAGTTCCATCCAGAAAAAAAATGAAATCTAAACATGATGCATCACCACCACCTGTTTCTGACCCTGTAGTTTTGGAGGTGAGGGAAGGGGAGGCTGAGTCATGCCAGACAAAATGTCGACACCTAAAAGCAGCAGTGGGACAGCAGTCACAATATCATCAAGCACACGTTGTGCACTGGTATTTCTACAGTCGGGACAACATTGATTCCAAGCCATTAAACCAAAACACTGTGAGATCTGGAGCTAGTCATTTTTGAATGTACCTGAAGTATGCACACTGTTGCAAGTTTAAAAGCCTCTTCATAAACATATTGGAATGAGTACATCAACACGATAATTACAGATCTGCTACCAATGTTTCGGGATTCTTGTTGATATCAATTTGAATGAAGTATGAGATAACTACGTTGCTTCCTGTCAAATGATAAAATCTGTTATGAACAGCCCCTGAAGCAGCCCTCCATTGGGCAAAACTCAGGCCTTGAGTCGGGCATTTACTGAAATATTGTTTTACCAATAAATATTTTTGAGGGCTTCGGCTTCTCTGTTTTAATATTCTGCACTATGGGGTGGACAACAAGGGAGGAATGTGAGCAGAAAACAACTCCTTGAGAGTATCTTCATGGATAGCTAACATCGTGGACCCAGTGTTTACCTCCATTATGCATTTGTGACCATTTATATGGACTGTTGTTCACACTTCTGATTTATGTGACTCCATGTTCTATATATTTTGGATCTGATATAGTTTCTCAATCTCATCACTCATTGTTGTTCCAAGCATGGTTGTTTGTGAACCAGGATACTTGTTGTTTCTCTTATGTCTTTCACTATGGCGTTTTGATTTACATATTCTTTCAATGTGGACATTCTTTTTTCTAAAGCAATTCTCTGTCTCTTTAAATATGCATATAGAGCATTGATGCTATACTTGACAGCTAAAACAAGAGTTTGGAAGCACAGCCCCATGGGTGGGCTGCTGAGTGACATTCATGTCGTGGCTAACAATGTTTACTTGAGTAGCTGTGACCTGGATTTCATTCATGTGCTACAGCCAAATTTCAGCTGCCAAAGCCCTTTCCTGTGCTGTGGCAAGGGTCAGATTTGGCTCAGCAATGAGACAGGATTGTAATTCTTTATTCTGGACCCCAAAGACTAAACGTTTATGAAGCATGCTGTTTAAGAATTCGCCAAATTTGCAATCCTCTGCAACTCTTCTCAGCTCAGCCATATAAGTGGCAATGCTCTAGTTACAACCTGGATTCTGCATGTGGAATTGTTACATTTGCACAGAGATAAATAGTAGGTGAGTAACAGGTCTTTAGCAAATTTTGATCTCCTCATGTCTTAATATATCACGACTGGTGACATCAATGAACGAAGATGGCATATGACTTTATCTCTACTCACAGTAATGAGAACAACTTGTTTCTATTTAGGGAATTCAATCTAATTTGCATCCAGATGGCCTGATTATCTCTCTGTGTTAGAGTCCCAGTCATTGGACTGCAGTGGCCATAGCTGCTGGACTCATAGTAAAGAGCTGCTCACTTCTTCTGCCCACACATCAACATTAGCAGCATTCCATCCTTATCACTTGAAAATGGATATAGAATATTAGGTGATGTCAGCAGATATTAGTAAACTTTTATTATTTATACCAGTACCCACTTAGGTGGGGAGCTACACAACCAGCAAAGGTAAAAGAGAGGAGCCAAAATCAAGACCTTGTCTAGCACAGGACCTGAATATTCCTTGCACCTAGAATGCTCTCTGCTGCATATGTAACAACATAAGAACATAAGGTCCATCAAGCTCAGTATCCTGTTTCCAAGAGTGGCCAATCCAGGTCACAAGTACCTGGCAGGATCCCAGGAGGTAGAAGAGTGCAAGCTGCTTATCCCAGGTATAAGGGATAGATTTCTGCAACTCCACCTTAATAATGGTTTATGGACATTTCCTTCAGAAACGTGTCCAGATTTGGACACACCAAACTGTTCAACAATCATCTCTTTCCCTTCAAACGAATCCTTCAATCCTGGGTACAGTTTCTCTCCCTTGTCTGCACATCGCTCTGTCAGTGAGAGCAGGTGCTTGCTGACTTATTATGTATTTTTTGGCTGAAGGAAAAGAATTTAAGTGAAAAATGGTGTACCATATTTGCTAAATAGCTGCAAAGACCTAAATACCCATTGTAGGGTAGATTTTCAAAAAGCGCGATTTGGCATACTTTTGTTGGTGTACTTTTGGCGGATACGCGCGTAGCCGCTAAAATCCTGGATCGGCGCGCGCAAGGCTACCGATTCCGTATAGCCGGCGCGTGCCGAGCCGCGCAGCCTACCTCCGTTCCCTCCGAGGCCGCTCCGAAATCGGAGCGGCCTCGGAGGGAACTTTCTTTTGCCCTCCCCTCACCTTTCCCTCCCTTCCCCTACCTAACCCACCCGCCCGGCCCTGTCTAAACCCCCCCTTACCTTTGTCGGGGGATTTACGCCTCCCGGAGGGAGACGTAAATCCCCGCGCGCCAGCGGGCCGCTAGCGCGCCGGGACGCGACCTGGGGGCGGGTCCGGAGGGCACGGCCATGCCCCCAGACCGCCCCAGGCCGTAACCATGCCCCCGGGCCCGCCCCCGAAACGCTACGTCCCGCCCCGAAAACGCAGCGCGGATCAGGCCCGCCCCCGACATGCCCCCGACACGCCCCCCCTCGGAAAACCCCGGGACTTACGCGAGTCCCGGGGTCTGCGCGCGCCGGTAGGCCTATTGAACATATCCGCACCGGCGCGCAGGGCCCTGCTCGCGTAAATCCGCCCGGATTTACGCGAGCAGGGCTCTTAAAATCCGCCCCTGTGTGCATAAGCTGTTCCTTATCAAATTTTTTTATTTCCCTCAAATATGCATGTTAAAAAAATGTGCCCACTTTTTATTATGATTACATCATCTGCATATCATTATTTTATTTAAGAGCATGTTAACTGTGATTTTAGCATGTATTAAACAACAATAATATGCACACTACAATTATTTTGGCATGAACTTTAGGGAGTAGGCCCATTAACATTAATGCATTTCACTGAATCTTGACTAGAATCCTCAATTATGATTTACCCCACATACTGTCACAAAACATTTGTTATGAAGAATGCAATTCATATGTTGAAACTAATGATTAGGACCCTCCTACAGGAACTATGTGGCACTTATTCTGAATATACCTATAACTGTTCCTATTTACAATCATTGGCCCAATCTTCATATTTTTTTATAGTGTTTTCTTAATGCAGATTAAAATACATCAGTACTTATCTCATAGTTCCATCATTATAAGTTCCAACATAGATCCATGTTTCAAGTTATGGTTTGCTTCAGGGGGAAATGATGTCATGTACTCAGAGCCTCTTAGCTGACCATAACTCAAAACATGGATGTATGTAAGGATTTATGATGATGGGACTAATTTAAATACTGTTGTGTTTTAGTCTGCATTAAGAAATCATTATAGTCATAGTCAAAAAATGGCTAAAGAAGTTAGGGCTGTTCAGTTTGGAGAAGAGATGACTGAGGGGGGATTTTGGTAGCGGTCGACAAAATCATGAAAGGACTTGAACAGGTTAATGTAAATCAGATATTTACTCTCTCAGATAATAGAAGTACCTGGGGTTACTCCATGAAGTTAGCAAGTTGCTCATTTAAAACAATTCAAAGAAAATTATTTTTCACTCAATGCATAATTAAGCTCTAGAATTCATTGCCAGTGGATGTGGTTACAGTAGTTAGTATAACTGGGTTTAAAAAACATTTGGATAAGTTCCTAGAGGAAAAATCCATAAACTGCTATTAATTAATAAGCAATAGTTGCTTGAGATCTATTTAATGTTTGGGTACTTGCCAGGAATTTGTAACCTGGATTGACCACTGTTGGAAACAGGATGCTGGGCTTGATGGACTCTTGGTCTGACCAAGTATGGCATATCTTATCTTCTTTTGATCTTATGTTAAGTGCCATTTAGTTCCTGTTTGAGAGGCCTGTACATTAGTTTTATTATAAGGCTGGTATTCTGTACAAGAAATGTGTGGTGACAGTACGTGTGTTGAATCATAATTGAGCATTTTGTTGCAAAGTTTTACCTGATTGTGGATTAGTCAGTGTGGTGTTTTGATTAGTTTGTCAGGAAGAATTTTAGAATACTTACATTTGTTTTATTCAAAAAGAAATCATCACCATTGTTGTCTGTATGCAGCAATCTCTTGTAATATCAGTCAGTTATCATTGTTGCAAGCATTTATCATAGTCAAATTGTGTTATGTTATTTAGTTTTCAGTTCAAATAATGTTTAAAGCAAAGAGATTCTCTATGGAATTGGGATAGCTGCTGTGAATTTTCAAGAACAGTGCATTATCAAGTTTTGCTCTAAGCAATTCTTACAACCTTAAGAGGGATGTCAAAAACCTAATCAATAAGAACAGAAATGATGGACTGAAATAGTGAAATGACTTTTAGAAATTAAGGGCCTGTAAATACAGTTATATTTAAGAAACCACACTTGTGGTCTAACACCAATGAAATAAAGAGTCATGACAGAATTAACAATATGTTTGAAATATTCAGCATGTTGATTTAGAATGCAAAAGAGTTGTATTCTGTGATACATTAAAAACAAATAAACACAGAGAAAGATAAGAAATTCTATTTGGAACTAAAGTAGCCTATTTTCCTGGATGCCTTGTGTGCTTGTAGTCTGCATATATCTGTGAATCCAAACAAAAAAAAAATACACCTCTAAGAAAATTAGAACTATATTTGCATGCATACAACGGAAGAAATCTAAGGCCACATCAGCCTGTTCAGGTTGATCTGGGTGAGGTGGCAACTACAGTATATGAGTGGGTGTAAAGGAGTGTATGGTGAAGCCTCCTTAAAGCCCTGGATCAGGCATTTAGCCCTTCCTACCTTAAGCCACAGACAAGAAGGGAGCTCTGCTCTAAGGGCGTGTTTTTATAATTCAAGGAACTATCACAGGAAGCAGTAAAATATCACACTGCATAATATTTGACTACTTTGTGTTGCAAAAAAAATCACATGATATAAATTTTTCATAGTCATGCCTTTTTTCATTTTGTGAATGACACTATAAATCTCTATTGTCATGCAGTGCTTTTATGAAATACTGCACATTAATAGCTCTACTTTACCACAGCTTAGTAAATGAGGCTCACAATTTGTGTTAAATTTATGTTAATATTAATGAGCTCTTTGGCATGAATTTGCAAGTAATACAGCTTATTGATATTTTTAATATGTGAGTCTGCGTTATATCAGTGTCGACTTTAGCATGGACTAATTCATGCATTACCCTTAATGCACTTTAGAACATTGGCTTTTATATCATAAATAAGAAGCAAATGAAATCTAATTGATTGTGTTTGATAACACCATTCTGTATTGCAAAGCTTTCCTTTAGGATTAAACAAGAGGTAAATTGGAATTTATGAAGAAGAGAACACATTCTATATGTTTCTTGTTTAGGGCCTACAAAGGAGTGCTGATATAGAATCCTATTTATAAACTTTACTGGCACAATGGAAGCCCGCCCGGATCCTGTATCGGGGCGGGCAGGATAATGTGGGCCCAGGCTCACCGCGGGATAGGGCCGGGTCGCGGCAGGGGGGGTGGGGAAGGGGGAGCATGATGGGAGGTCGGCGTGAGGGCAGCGAGCAAGGGAGGGGCGGAAGGGAGAGAGGACTCCGGGCCTCGGGCAGCGATTGGATGCCGAGGGCGCGTTGCTATGCAACGGGCTGCCCTAATAGGTCGGCGAGGTGGCATGTGCGCGGGGAGCCTGTGACCTGGGGAACGCGCGTGCAGGCAGAGGACACGGGCGCGAGAGCGGCGGCGAGCGGCGGTCTTGCGGTTCCCTCCCACCCACCCTTCTGTTAGGTTGTTGAAAACTGTGTTGTGTTGTCGCAGCGGTTGGGGCGGATGGCCCGAGCCATAATAGTTGCTGGTATTGTTAGTTTAAAGGGGTTTCAGCTGGAAGTGGACGGCGGTTGACAACTGGGGCTGTTGTCGGTGATGGGGGCTCCTTGCCGGAAAGTGGCGGGAGACTCCGGGCCCGACACCTTGCAGGTTGGCGGCGGGAGTCCACCCGGGTTAGTTCCTTGCAGGCAGGTGGCGGGAGTTTACACCCGGCGAGAGAGGCGGGAACATCGAGCTGGGTGGCTGGCATTGACTATCCTGCCGGGGAGTGGCGGATGGTCGGGGGGCTGGAAGCTGAAACTGTGTTTTTGTTAACGGTTAATTTCCCGGGCTCGGGCCTTTATGTTAATAAAGCTGCGGCCTTATTTTACCCAAACTGATGTTTATTGTTATTATTGGTATGTGAAAGGGTGGTGGTGAGCGAGTGTGGTCCTGGATGCCCATATTATAGATTGAAGCTACAATTATACCTAGTATGTTAGATTGTGCAATTTCAATCAGTTACAGTGTACTATAGCTGAAAATAGGAATACAAAAATGTATATAGTTTAGCAGATGTCAATGTACTTATATTATTGGAGATAGAGGAGGAGAAAAACAGTATTTCTTTTGTCAATATATGCTGTGCTCAAATTTCATTATTCTGTAGTACAATAATTCTATCCTTTATTTCTATCTATTTTTAATTATTTAAATGAAGCTGCATCAACATGTACAATAAATTATTTCAGAAGTCAATATTCAAAGGGCTCTAGTTGCCTAATCATGGAGTTAGGTTCATGGTTAGGCACCCAGATGCTTGTGTGAGAAACTTGCCTCAGGTACTATGTCTAAGTATAGCCACATAGTTTCACAATGTGACTACGTTTAATTGCTTTAAAAAAAAAAAAAAGAATTCTGGGAGGTGGGGTTAGGTTGGGGCACTGGAGAGTATGCAAGGAGGTTTGATTTTCAAATCTGCTCCCATATGTTACAGTGTTTAGTTCGCCCAAAGTAATAGCATGTGTAAGATATGTCGATACTTTTTGATCTTTTTGTAAAAACTTTTCTAATGTAAAAACTACGTGGATTGTTATTCTTTGAAAATATGCCTGGGGGGGACGGACAGAAGTAACCATGAAGCTTGCACCAAGGAGGTCTACTGAAAATTGACTGTAATTAGCATATGAAATGAAAAGTTCACCATGTTGTATATTTTAAAATATTCAAATGTCTGCCCTACACTTTTCCTGAACACAAAAACAAGCACATTCAGAATATTTTCATGAAGTTCCTCACATAGTCAGGATTTGCCTCACTGGATATATCAAGGGCAAATTCCAAAGTGATTTGCATCAGTAAAAATAATTTTAGCTGTGTAAAGCAGAAATTTGAAAATTGTCCCGTCCCCACCAATGCAGCTAGAAGTGTCAGTTTTATTCCACAACACCAGAGGCAGTTCTATCATTAGATAGGGTGAGGTGGCCGCCTCAGGCAACAATATTTTAAGGCAGCAAAGTGTCCCCCTAAACACCTCTGCGGCAGTTGCCTTACCCTTTATTCAAATAAAAAAGACCCACAGGCAGAAAAAATTCACCAGCAGCTTGGAGGGATGCCTCAGACAGTGGTAGCGGCGCATATTTATGATGTAACTGATGTGATCGTAGGCCCCGTGGGTAGGAAGAAGACAATGGCATTGGCATTGATTTATGACATACTTAAGGGGTTCCAGCCCCTGCAAGAAGAAGATGGCGACGGCGGCATGGATTTATGATGTGCCCATGGGGATCACAGATCTGTACGCAGAATTAAGATAGTAGCGCCCATGGGGATCCCAGACCCCATGAGCAAAAAGTTGACAGCAGCAGCAGCTAGACATGCCTGTGGGGATCCCAGGCTGGCGCTGGATTTTGATGTGCCTGCGGGGATCTCACATCCTGCTGGCTAGAAGAAAGAAGAGACATGGTGTGTGGGGTGTAAGGGAAGGGGGCGGGTGAGTGAGATGCAATGGGAGGGAAGAGTATGAGCGAGAGGGAATGGAAGGGAAAAGACTGCGTGTAAAGGGTGGAGAGAAGAGGGGAGGGAAGGGAGGAGGTAAGGAGTGTTTGAGAAGAGGGAGGGAGAGAAGAAAAGCAAAGGGGGCTGAGAGAGTGAGGGAATGAAAAGAAATGGAATGGGTGAGTGAGAAGGAAGGGAAAGGGAAGCATTGAGATATTCTGTGGGTGAACGTGTGTTTCTGAGAGTACTTGGAGAATAAGCATGTGAGTGAGCTTGTGTGTGTATGAGAGCATGTAAGTGTGAGCAAGCTTATAGGGGTGAACATGTGGGTGTATGTGAGTGTGAGCAAGCTTGTATGTGACAGAGCACGTGAGTGTATGTGAGAACATGTGTGAATGTGAGTGGACTTGTATGTGAGAATGAGCAAATATGTGTTAGAAAGTGTGGGGCGGATTTTAAAAGGCGCGCGAATAGCCTACTTTTGTTTGCGCTCCAGGCGCAAACAAAAGTACGCTGGATTTTAGTAGATACGCGCGGAGCCGCGCGTATCTGCTAAAAACCTGGATCGGCGCGCGCAAGGCTATCGATTTTGTATAGCCGGCGCGCACCGAGCCGCGCAGCCTACCCCCGTTCCCTCCAAGGCCGCTCCGAAATCGGAGCGGCCTTGGAGGGAATCCTCTAACGCCCTCCCCTCACCTTCCCCTCCCTTCCTCTACCTAACCCACCCCCCCGGCCCTGTCTACACCCCCCCTTTCCTTTCTCCGGGGATTTACGCCTCCCGGAGGGAGAAGTAAATCCCCGCGTGCGAGCGGGCCTCCTGCGCGCCGGGCCGCGACCTGGGGGCGGGTACGGAGGGCGTGGCCACGCCCCCGGACCGCCCCGGGCCATAGCCACGCCCCCGTACCCGCCCCCAAAACGCTGCCGACACGCCCCCGAAATGCTGCGATGACCGGGCCCGCCCCCCGACACGCCCCCCACGGAGAACCCCGGGACTTACGCGAGTCCCGGGGCTCTGCGCGCGCCGGGAGGCCTATGTAAAATAGGCTTCCCGGCGCGCAGGGCCCTGCTCGCGTAAATCCGCCCAGTTTTGGGCGGATTTACGCGAGCAGGGCTCTGAAAATCCGCCCCTGTGTGTATATGAGAGGGAATGGAAAAAGGTGTGAGTAGTCCTCAACCCTTCCATTGCTATTCCAGAACAATTCCAAGGTGACTAGAAATCAATTCTCCCAGGTATGGAAAGCTGGAAATTTTTTTATTTTTATTAATTTTAATTATTATTGGATGTTACATGATGTTTCTGCTGTTTTGACATATTTTATTGGCTTTTGGCACTTTTAACATTTAATGAATTAATATGAAATAAATTTTAGAATGTTATTCTGTTCGTCAGCTGTCTTAAAATGTTTTTTTTTTTTAATAGTATGGTTTATTATTATCACTGATGTTTTATATTTCCTGATTTTATTGTTTTATGAGGAATGGTGATATTTCTGTTTTTCCATTGTTGCACTGCATATAGAATCTGGCTTTTTGCAATTTCCAATTTAGGTTTTGTCTGCATATTTCTATGTTTACTTATGGTCACTTTATTCTGTATTTGATAAATGTCAGTGTTCTGGTGTGTGATGCAAATGTCATATTCAGCTATTGTATAGTTTCTATTTAGGGATATATAACAACCTGTCTTGTTCTGTTTTCTTAATAGAGGATATATTGGTATTTTAGGACCTGGTGTAATATTTGAATTGTTACGTTTTATGGGTAGGGTTCTTACTGTTTGAGTGCTGGCAGTTAGTGAAATTTTGGTATAGAAGGATTGCAATATTATAATTGTAATTGTTTATTTATGGCTTTCTGAGGGCTAAGCCCCAACCAACACATTATTACAATAGGCCTAATACCATATGGCTCCAAGTGTCTATTTGCAATGTCTCCTTATTGGCATCACAGCAGTGCCATGTTGTTGAAAGTGATATTTTTACAGAAGAAAACTGTACTTTGAAAGTCCTTTTTATGTAAAATCTGTTGTTGTTATGCATAGTTTTTAATTGTGTTTGATGAGAGCTGAGGGCTGGGAAGAGCAAAGCTGTAAGGTTCCCCAAGCACCTAATACCCTTGCATTGGCCGTAAAAGATTATGCCATGCGCAGACCCTCACCGTTCACCCATCTCCCACTTCCCCCGGAGTGCAAATGCTGGGGAATGGTGGGAAGTAGATGGTAGGGTTAAGAAGTGTGGCAGGATTGCCAGTTTCTTAGAAATATCACTGACACTCTTATCTGCCACACTTCTGGGAACTCTGATCCCTGCCTGTCTACTTCCCAGCATTTCAAAATCATCAAGAGGAACAGACTCCAAGGGGGACCCCACCTCCTTGCTAGTTCAGTGATTTGACCTACACTGCGTCATGCTTCGGGGTTGGGGGACACCATCTCTTCCCTCGCCTCAGGCAGCAGATTACCTTGAACCACACCCTGCACAACACACATACATTTAATTGGATTGGTGATTTTAATTGTACAAACTCTCCCAGTGGTTATCTGGGAATCCTAGTGGAGGGGTCCTCTTTACTGCAAAAATCCTACCTTTCATCATCTTCTCCTCAGATACCCACCCCATCCTGGTCCCTTAGTATGTGGAGATCTGATTGGGGTCTCTTGCTCTTGTTCTTCCATTCGTTTTATGTTTTTCCTGTGGGACTTCTCTTGAGGAAAAGTCAATGGGATCAGATGAGCTCTCAGCACTGAAATCCCAATGGGGAAGGGGGATCCAAAAACTTCCCCACTCTGTTGAAATCCAAAAAATCCTTCTAATGTTAAACTGGCTACATCTTCTGCCTTCACTGACTCTCGCAGCAAGATCCATCACTGGTGCTTGCCCACCTAGGGTTTAGAATAGGCTCACAGGTCTTTGGTCCTCTAGTGAGAGCTCTTTTGCCCATAAAGGGTATCAGGCTCAAAAATGTATCTCTCTGTAAATTAATAGGAGAAGGACCCTCTGGCAGGGAGTGAACGATGAGGTATCACTTCTAACAGAAACTCCCCACAATATAAAAATCAGGCATCCTTACTCTTCAACTGCTTCCTCAAACTGATCCCAGTGCTTCTTAAAATGGCTGGGCTAAATAGTATTCAGGCATCCAATCCAGACCTTCCAGGTGGGTGGGTCTGAGGGGTACACATGGCGTCTTACTGGAGTGTTATAATATAGGGACAGTGATATCCGGTGGTCAGACCAGAAGGGTCTGCCACACTATGTTAAAAATGTCCATATGTTAAACACATGATATATGTGCTTGAGGTCGAGCAGGGGCAAAATAGCATGTGCACATTTAGAAATGCCATATTTTCCTCCATGATACAGAAATACCCTCAATATGAACCTTCCCTTTTAATGCTGCTAAAAGTGCAGGCACTGCGGAAGCCATTTGTACTTTTCACCACATTTGAGAAAAGCAATTTTCAATCAGGCCATTTTGCCTGGGTGAATTCCTTTCAGAATTGCTCTCCATGGGGCAATTTTCAAATAGCAGCACAGCTTCAAGATACACAGGGCAGATTCTATTTAAAAATTATTGTAAAGTTCATGCATTAAAGGCATCCGTGTGCTTTCTGCCAAGAGGGGTAAAACGTAAATATATTTTTTTAAATGCTATGTGCACATATTATTGCTTTCCCCTGATGGAAAAAGTCTCCAGGAATGATTCCTCATAATTCACAAATGCCTATTTTTAGCTTGGCTGAGAAGAGCAATTTTCAAACACTGCAATCTAGACAACTTTCATCTGCTTTAACACAGCTAGATTGCTTGTAAATTGTTCTAGAAGGGGGGCTGTTTGAACAACTAGCATTGTTTGCTTTCTAGTTGAGCACTTTTGGCACATATATATTTCAGCTAATTTTCAAAGAGAAACTGTCTGCATTGTTTCCCTTTGAAAAGGAGTAGCCACAACACACATGAGTTAAATTGCTCATAGACAATGTGTCTCCTAAATGTGCAGCAGTGGCAGAGTTGGGGGGGGGAGGGGGGGCAAGACCCCTGGGTACCAGGCTGTAGGGGGAGCCATGGGATTTCAACCCACTCAGAGAAAAAGAAGCCTGAGTCCCCCAGGAGATCCCATCCCGCCTGGCAGGAGAAGCTGGAGGCCCATGGCTGCCGAAGGATCCCATAACACCTGGCAGCAGAAGTTGGAGGAGGCCCATAGCCACTGGAGGATACTATCCTACCTGGTGGCAGAAGTGGACAAATTGGAATATCAGGACTTTCGGCATGCCCCGGTGAGCCAATCCACCAAGCACATGGTTAATGTTGGTCACAGCAGCCTCATGCTTACTAGGCCACTGTGACTAACACCAGGCCCCCAGCCACACCTCTCCCATTGCCTTAGCCTCCTCCAAGTATTTCCCACAGTGGCTCTTATCTTGCCCCCCCCCCCCCACCCCTCCATCCCCACCTTCAGCTGCCTCTCCCTGAAGGAGGTGCCAGTAGGCCTCTGGCAGCTACCTCAATGCAGGCTCTATGTCTCCTCCTCTGCCACAGTCTGCAGGTCTTCCTTGTCCTTGGCCAAAAACAAAAAAAAGACTGTTGAGGCCTTGCAGCTTGCCTCTTCTTACTGCAAGGGACACCTCATCCAACAGCAACAGACACCCAACCAGCCCACCAGGACCCTGTTATCCCAGGGCTTTTGCTGAATCCTACTAAGTACCAACCAATATGAGTAAAAATGCTTAAAAAAAAAAAAATCACAACCAACTGTTGCCTCTTCTGCATTTTTATGAGGGGTGAGGGGGAAGAAGAGAGTTTATGAGTGAGCAAGTCAATAAAAATGTTAAGTGTGTGTGTAATTGTATGTGAGTGTGGGAAAGAGCAAGTATGTGAGAAAGTGTATATGTGCATTTGTATCTGTGTCAGTGAGACTGTGTGTGTGTGTGTGTTTGAGAGAGAGGGGGAGCCCATGTGTATGTGCCTAAAAGAAAGGGAGCCAGCGTGTGTGTGTGTGTGTGCACCTGAAGAAAGGTAGCCAGTGTGAGTGTGTGAGCCTGAGAGAGAAAAAGCCAGTGTGTGTGTGTGTGCCTGAGAGAGTGTGTTTGTGTGTTTGTGAGTGTACCTGACTGAGTGTGTGCGTCTGAGAGAAAGGGAGCTAGCCAGGGTGTGTGTGCCTGTGAGCATGTGTGAATTTTGAAAGAACGTTTGTATGTGTTTTGTGTAAGCATGAGGATGAATGTGTGTGTATAAGAGAGAGGAGAAAGTTTGTGCACCTTCCTTCCCTTCCCACTACTCCACGAAAGTCTCAGGGTGAACCAAAGTCAAAAGTTACCAGGTATGGAGAGTGAGTGATTTTTTAAAATTCTTATAGGGCCGGATTTTCAGAAGGTGCTGCGCATGCCGTGCCTATTTTAAAAAGGCCCAGCAGTGTGCGTAAAGCCCCAGGACGCATGTAAGGCCCAGGGCTTACAAAAAGGGGCGGGGTGTGGCTCCCGGCACAGCGGCCATATTTGCCGCTGTGCTGGGGATCGCGTGCTGGCAGTCGGCCGGCGTGCGCAACTTGCACCTGCCCGGAGGCAGGCGCAAAAGGTAAAACAATAAATTTGGGGACGGTTAGAGTAGGGCTGGATGGAGAAGGTCAGGTTAGGGGGAACGGGGAAAGGCAGCGCGGATCTGCATGCGCAAGGTGCACAATTGTGCACCCCCTTGTGTGCGCCAACCCTTGATTTTATAACTTGTGCGCTCCTGCGTGCGCAAGTTATAAAATCGGGTGTATATGTGCGCGCTGGGTAACGCACGTACCTTTTTAAAATCTACCCCATTGATTTTAATTAATCAGGAAGTATTTGATGTGTATGCTATTTTGAAATATTGTATTGGATGATAGTCTGTTTATCTTCTATTTTGAAGTATTAATTCTTTTTCTTAGTATGGCTTTACTATTATGATTGATGCTTTATATTTCTTGTTTTTATTGTTTGATTTTTCATTGGTTTGGTGATTTTTCAGTTTTTTCATTGGTGCACTACAAGTGGAGTCTGACTTGTTGTGGTTTCCAGTTCAGTTTATATCTGCACTTTTTCATTAATATTTTATGGTCTCTTTAGTCTGTAGTTAGTGAGGGTCCATCTGTGATCTACATGTGTGACTGAGTTAAGTATTCTGTTAATGTGTCGTTTCTATGAGGAGCGATGTGTGCCCTCAGGCCCTGTTAGGAGCTCGGAGGCATGGTCACATCTAAGGTAGGATGTGAGCCCTTGGGCTGTGGCACGACTCAGGGAGGAGCCCCAAGACACACCGTGGGAGGTGAGCTGGTACGAGCACGGGTGGAGCAGGAGCAAGGCTGGAGAGAAGACAAGGCGAAGATTATCCGAAAGAGGAAGAAGGCAGGCTCAGCCCTCCACTAGACCTACATATACCAATGAGATCCAGCAATACTATGTTGATCTCGAGAGTAGCCCACCGGCCACTCGATAGCCTTTTCAGACCCGTCACTAGGGAACTACGAGTGCATGAGGCCAGACAGAGGCTGAGGGCAGGAACATGAAGACTCAGATGAAGACTCAGGATACTCTTAGGGTTCAGACATAGACTTGGATACTCAGGAGACTCGGGCAAAGACTTGGATACTTAGGAGACTCAGATGAAGACTTGGATTCTCAGGAGACATGGACATGGACACAGGTTACTCAGAAGGCTCGGAGGACTCAGACAAGGATTCAGGAAACTCAGAAGACTCAGACATTCAGGTTGCTTGGAAGTTTCAGACAAGGATTCAGGAGTCAGGTGAAAGTAATGGGTGAGAACTGCATTGCAGCGTGCCCTACACAGCCTCCCATGGCTGTCACGGACCACGTTGAACGCAAAGCAGGCTCCAGGCGAAGACATGGAACTTGAGACCGAAACATGGCGAAGATTAAGTAGAGGCCTGTATCAGAGCGCACCCTACTCAGCTGCCTGTGGCTGGTCATGGACCATGCTGGAGCGGAGTAGGTTCTGGCAGAGTCTTAGGCATGGACGGAAGCAGACAGAAGGGGACTCCATAGACCAGGAACAAGATACTCAGGAACAAGGCTTTAAAAACAGAAGTCTCCTGGAGGCTTGCACTACAGACGAGAAGAAGGCCTTGTACCAAGAAGCGCCCTACACAGCTTTCCTGTCGGCTGGTCATTGACCAAGACATGGCACGCCAAGAGAGGTGGACAGACGACGGACCTGGGAATTGGACAAAGAGCTGAAGTTGAGATGGATGAAGTCAAGACAGGAACATCGGACATCAGGAACAAGGATCATGGCATCTCTGGCACGTGACATCAGGACATCAGGACATCTGGACACAGAACATCTGGACCATCAGAAACAGAAGACAAACAACGAGGGAGCTCCAACGAACATCAAGGAGATGAAGTTCAGGAACATGAAGAACATGGAACGAAGATCCATCAAGGCACAGGAGACCACGGAAGACCTGGATTGGAAGGAAGATCACAGCCACTGTGCAAACCTGATCCGAAGGCACTGAGGAATGGCAGCAAGGCCCTTTTATAGGGCTGAAGTGGAACAGGTTGATGATGTCATCCGTTGGGTCCATGGGGCTTTTCCCACGGCTGGCCCTTTAAATACTGAAGAGAGGTGCGTACCCACACCTAAGGAGAAGCTGGTGAGAACAGGCACATTGGCGGCGTCCCTGCCATGTGGGAGGCCTGAGGAGAAGTGGCTCCCTGCCACGGAGACGGAGGAAGAGGCAGCATTGGCAAGGACGGCTTCCCTGCCATTCAAGGACTCCAGCAGCGGCTCCAGCTGTGAAGACAGAGCACATCGGGGCTCAGAGCAGGAGCCAGCCGAGGCCTCTGGGCCACGGAGGATGGCATCGGTGGCAGTCTGCAGCACTCCGAACTGAAGGTAGGTGGGGACTGCAGTGATCTATAGAATTTGGTTTGTTCTGTTTTCCTATTAGGAGGTATATTGGTATTTTAGAGTCTGTATAATGTTTGCAATTTCATCTTTTCATAGGGTTGTAACCATTTGAGTGCTGGCAGTTAGAGCTGTTTTGGAAAGGGAGCTTGATTATATTGTATTTGTAATTTAGTTTGCTCATGGCTTTCTGAGGACCAAGCCCACACTCAACATGCATTACAATAGTCCCAATACCATATGTGTTCCAAGTGTCTTTTTTGGCTTTTATGCAGGGTTTACTGGTTGATACCACAGCAGTGCATGTAAATATAATATACATACTGTTGTGATACTTTTACTGCAAAAGACTGTACATTGAGTGTCCTTTTCCAAGTTAAATTTTTTATTATAAATGTATAATTTTAAATTGCGTTGAGAGTGCCTGTTATGATTGTGGACCCTGTGCAGTGGTGTGGTTGACTCAGTCACACAGGTGAACCCATGTGGCCCACACCAACCATGGGCGGAAGGGCCTAGATGGGACTAGCAGGAGCTTCACCTATACCAACCGTCATTCCCGAAGGTTGAACCCTTGGTGCGGCCGGCTGGCAGGAGTGAGGGGGGTCCCAGGGCAAAGAAAAGGAGAATGTCTGGTTCTAAGCAAATGTTGAAGCAGGGGTCAAACAAGAAAGTCCAGAGAATGAAGCAAGGTCAGGGCTGGCAGCAGAAGACATACGGTAATCCAAGAGACAAACCAGGGTCAGGGCAGGTGACAGGCAAGCAGTAGTCAGATCCAAAGCTGATGTCAGTTCCACGAAGTTAATCTGAAGAAGCAGGGCAGGCAGGAGAAGAAATAGAGGCAGAACACACAAGAAGACAATAGATGGGGAGAAGGGGTAGACACGAGACAAGCCAGGAGCAGGAAGCATATAAGGCAGGGCCACAAACGAACTAGCACCTCACACTGAGAAGTAGGCTACTCAGGAGACCTGTTGCTGAGAAACTAGCTGGTTGCAAAAGACGTCCTCATGTACCCCAGGAAGATGTGACACCATCAGCCAGCACCACAGGAAGTCCCAGTTAGGGAGCCTATAAAGTCCATCCAAGTTTACAGGAAATTCTATCCCGGGGATCCTTGGAACAGAATGTTGCTGGAGGAGTTGCTTTGGATCAGAGATGAGGGGGTTACACGGGGGAGGTGGCTGGTGCCTAACAGTGGCTTGGGCAAGGGTGGGGGGGGGGGAGGCTGGGCACACCGTTGTAAGATTCACTTAGGGTGCATATTACCCTTGCACTGACCCTGATTAGAATAAGAATACAAATTAAATGTTAAAAAACACTGAGGGGCGGATTTTAAAAGGCCCGCGCGCGCCAGCGCCTATTTTGCATAGGCCGCCGGCGCGCGTAAAGTCCCGGGACGTGCGTAAGTCCCGGGGCTTTCGAAAAGGGGCAGGAGGGGGCGTGTCCGGGGGCGTTCCCGAAACGACGCGGCGTTTCGGGGGCGTGCTGCGGCGTTTCGGGGGCAGGCCCGGGGGCGTGGTGCCGGCCCAGGGGCGTGGTCGAGGCCTCCGGACCAGCCCCCGGGACCGGAGGATGGAGCAGGGCTTCCGGCCGACGCGCGCAAAGTTACGCCTGCTTTCAGCAGGCGTAACTTTGCCGACAAAGGTGGGGGGGGGGTTTAGAAAGGGCCGGGGGGGTGGGTTAGGTAGGGGAAATGGAGGGGAAGGTGGGGGGAGGGCGAAGAAAAGTTCCCTCCGAGGCCGCTCCGAAATCGGAGCGGCCTCGGAGGGAACAGGCAGGCCGCGCTGGGCTCGGCGCGCAGGTTGCACAAATGTGCACCCCCTTGCGCGCGCCGACCCCGGATTTTATAAGATACGCGCGGCTACGCACGTATCTTATAAAATCCAGTGTACTTTTGTTCGCGCCTGATGCGCGAACAAAAGTACGTGCTCGCGCAAGTATTTAAAATCTGCCCCTGAATGAGGAGGGGCCAGCACATAATTGTTCACACAGAACTGCAAAAACATTAGCACTGGCCCTGCCTGGCGGTGCCCTGTGGTGATGCGCTGACAGGGTTTCCACCCCTCCCCAGTGAAAAGAGACCATGTGTGGTGGTGCTGTTTGGTGATGTGCTGGTGGGTGGGTGATGGTGGGGGAGACCTTTGCTATGCCTATGCTATGTACAGGCAGCTGAACAGGAGCAGAATAGAGAGTGTACGTTTAACATCAACACATTCTGTTTTACTCCCCTGGCCTAAATATGCTCTGGGAATGCCTATTTATAACCTGGTTAAAGCCAACATGTATTTTTAGCTGAGTAGAGCAGGATCATTTTTAGTCAAGCCATTTTATCCAGATAAAAAGTGATTTACCCAGATGAATGGCTTTGAAAATTGTCCTCTTATGGCCTTTAGGAAAACAAGTGACAGAGATAAAAGAAATATAATTAAAGGTCATAAAATGATATGCTTGACTAGACAGCTCATATGAGAAGAGAAATATATGAGTATTCCTAATAAAAAGGACATTAAAGGGTTAAAAAAAAACCCTATAATATAATAAACTATAAATATCAAAACCTTTCAATATAAACAGTAATTGTAAATCTTAGATCAAGTAATCCAGTAAGTCAGAATCATTTCAATTGATTACTCTCATTTAGGGATGTGAATCGTTTTAGGACGATTAAAATTATCGTCCGATAATTTTAATATCGTCTTAAACCGTTATGGAACACAATACAATAGAGATTCTAACGATTTATCGTTATAAATCGTTAGAATCGTGAGCCGGCACACTAAAACCCCCTAAAACCCACCCCCGACCCTTTAAATTAAATCCCCCACCCTCCCGAACCCCCCCCCCAAATGACTTAAATAACCTGCGGGTCCAGCGGCGGTCCGGAACGGCAGCGGTCCGGAACGGGCTCCTGCTACTGAATCTTGTTGTCTTCGGCCGGCGCCATTTTCCAAAATGGCGCCGAAAAATGGCGGCGGCCATAGACGAACACGATTGGACGGCAGGAGGTCCTTCCGGACCCCCGCTGGACTTTTGGCAAGTCTTGTGGGGGTCAGGAGGCCCCCCCCAAGCTGGCCAAAAGTTCCTGGAGGTCCAGCGGGGGTCAGGGAGCGATTTCCCGCCGCAAATCGTTTTCGTACGGAAAATGGCGCCGGCAGGAGATCGACTGCAGGAGGTCGTTCAGCGAGGGTTCCGGCGCCTCGCTGAACGACCCTCCTGCAGTCGATCTCCTGCCGGCGCCATTTTCCGTACGAAAACGATTCGCGGCGGGAAATCGCTCCCTGACCCCCCGCTGGACCTCCAGGAACTTTTGGCCAGCTTGGGGGGGGCCTCCTGACCCCCACAAGACTTGCCAAAAGTCCAGCGGGGGTCCGGAAGGACCTCCTGCCGTCCAATCGTGTTCGTCTATGGCCGCCGCCATTTTTCGGCGCCATTTTGGAAAATGGCGCCGGCCGAAGTCAACAAGATTCAGTAGCAGGAGCCCGTTCCGGACCGCTGCCGTTCCGGACCGCCGCTGGACCCGCAGGTTATTTAAGTCATTGGGGGGGGGTTCGGGAGGGTGGGGGATTTAATTTAAAGGGTCGGGGGTGGGTTTTAGGGGGTTTTAATGTGCCGGTTTTGCGATTTTACGTTTTTTCGATTTTTTACGATTTTTCACGATTTTTCACGATATTTTACCCCCCCAAACGGCAACAATACGATTCCCTCCCCCTCCCAGCCGAAATCGATCGTTAAGACGATCGAGGACACGATTCACATCTCTACTCTCATTAATGAATCTACAAAAAAAGGAGAGAGAGAGGTGACTGTGGTTACAAAAAACATTTTGCATAGCATTTGCTCAACATACCAATATTATGTGTGTTGTTTTAAATTTCACAGTGAATAAACTGGTGGCAATTTCAAGGAAGCTGATTAAGTAATTTGTATTACCTTGCTTGAAAGTAAAATAAATCTTAGTTGATAAAGTACAGATTTTAATACTATGTGAACTTTTGAAACAATCAATGATTGAAACTGTATTCTTTTAAATCAAATCCTTAACTGGCATTTTATATTTAATCTTCAAATAGTGCAATAGCTTTACATGGTATTCTGCATTATGAAAACATATTTGTTACTGTGTAAGCAATATTTTATAACTTAAATACACATAATTGTAAGGTAAGAAAAAAGTGAAAGCACATATTTATGTATCCACGATTTAACATTTTAATAAGGAAAATACATTGTTTTGTTTTGTTTTTTACAGCTTTATACTCTTACTTTCACAGCAATATTTTGTGGATGAACAAGATTATTTTTATATTGCACTTTTAGGTTTATTTTTGGCTGATGGTTTAGCAATATTTAAAAAAATGCTCAATTATGTTTGCATTTCATTTGCAGAATTTTAGAACGCTATGTTCAGGACCAGATTCCCGGTGCAACGGTTGTGGTGGAGTCCATAGGTGCCCGAAGGTTTGGAGATGGATTTTCAGAAGAGGATTATACTAAAAGTGACCTCATGATCTATGCAATTGACCCTCAGACAAACAGAGCTATATCAAGGAATGAATTGTTCAAGTATGCACCTCATTTTTCTGCAGTTGATGTACTAGTAAATGTATTTTATTTTTGCAAGGGGGAGGGAGGAACAGAGGTTTGGCAATTTCCTCTTGCTCCTTTGGACTTCCAACTTGACTGGAACCAGTCCTGGTTGGCAACATGAGCCTTCGTTCATAATTACCTATTTTAAATTCACTACTCCCACCCACCTCCAGTTCTGCCCAGCCATCATAGGGAGAGGCTTCAGTTGGGAACCACAAGCTATAGTTCCCTTAGGAACTGGCTAATGTGGATCCTAATTACAACCACTAAGTGTCACCATTGTGTGATGACTGAGACTGCCTCCCCTCCAGATGCTGTGATTGCTGCCTGTGCAACTTCCTCATCTCCAGCTAGCCCAGTGTGCAGAAGTCCTGACTTGGAAGTCAAATCTAGCTCAACTGCTGAGCTACTGGACTGGACTAGTTAACTCTGAAACATAACATTTTTTTTCTTAGTGAATCTTCTTTAAATTGAAAACATTCTTATTCCATGCTTTCTCAAATATGGAAATGAAACTATGGCAGGCAATGCTTTTCTGCCCAGTTTAAGAAAGGATTATGATGAATCAAAAATATTGTACTTGTATCCTCATTTCCTTTTTAAGGGATGTCATTAATACTGCTTCATATAACTTTTGAGAAACTGATTTCATCTTCAGAATAATCAGTAAATGACTCCAAATGATTGCTCCAATTAGAACTTTATATCCATTATACAGTACTTATATTTAACCTTTAGACTAAGCTCAAAGTGTAATGTGTTGCATAATCTCACAGTAGTTTGTATCAGGTCCTATGAAATATCAACTTGCAAATGGTTTTGAAAACTGAGGAGTAAATATTCAGCCACTGGGTGGCTAGTTAAGTTAGCCGGATACACATCTGCCTAACTTAACCTGGTTATTCAGCAGCATAGCAGTGCCTAAGGGTGTGCATTCGTTCCCTACAAATTGGTAATCCGCAACATATAGGGCCATATTCGTTGTATTCATGGGGAAGCGAAAATATTGCGATTCCCCACGAATACAACAAATCTTTGCCAAATTATTTGGCCATCTAAAGGAGCCAATTTAAACAAACTCCCCACCCTCCTGACCCCCAAGACTTACCAAAACTCCCTGGTGGTCCAGCGGGGGGTCCGGGAGCCATCTCCTGCACTCACACCCTTGGCTGCCAGCATTCAAAATGGTGCTGATAGCCTTTGACCTATTAGGTCACAGGGGCTACCGGTGCCATTGGTCAGCCCCTGTCACATGGCCATCAGCACCATCTTGTGCTCCTACCATGTGACAGGGGCTGACCAATGGCACCGATAGCCCCTGTGACATAGTAAGGGCAAAGGCTATCGGCGCCATTTTGATTAATGGCAGCCGATGGCCCAAGTGCAGGAGGTCACTCCCGGACCCCTGCTGGACTTTTGGAATGTATTGTGGGGGTCAGAAGGGTCCCCCAAGACTTGCCAAAAGTCCCTGGTGATCCAGCGGGGGTACAGGAGCGATCTCCTGCACTTGGGCCATCGGCTGCCAGTAATCAAAATGGTGCCGATAGATTTTGCCCTTACTATGTCACAGGGGCTACCGGTGCCATTGGTCATCCCCTGTCACATGGTAGGAGCACAGGATGGCGCCGGCCACCCATTGCTCCTACCATGTCATAGGGGCTGACCAATGGCACCGGTAGCCCCTGTGACATAGTAGGTCAAAGGCTATTGGTGCAATTTTGAATGCCGGCAGCCAAGGGTGTGAGTGCAGGAGATGGCTCCTGCACCCCCCCCCCCGCTGGACCACCAGGGAGTTTTGGTAAGTCTTGGGGGGGTCAGGAGGGTGGGGGGTTGTAGTTAATTTAATTTTAGCCGGGAAACGAATAAGAATTAATGTATAAATGTATTGGGGGCCCCCCTTGCCGAATGCAACGTATCTGCCCCCCCCCCCCCCCCCCCCCCGACGAATACGAATCCCGAATGCAATGTATGGCATCCCTCTGCACATCCCTAGCAGTGCCACAGAATATACTCAGTTAAGGTCCTCATTTACTAAGCATTTTTCCTGTAGACACAGGATGGGAGAAAAACCTTAGTAAATCAGGCCCCAAGATAGAGTTAGCCGGGTATGTGGTATCCAGCTAAATTTAGACCTGCCTTAAGGCATGTCTAGAGTTAGGCGATTAAATTGACCTGTTAACTCCACTCCTCCCCAGAATGCCTACCTCCCGCCCCAGGAACCCCCCTGATTTACCCGGCTAAATTCTAGCCGGATAATTTATTATCCGGCTAGAATTTCGCTGGATAAGCCTTTTAAATATGCAGATAAGCCTTTTAGATGGATAACTTTCCCATTATCCATCTAATGGCCTTTGAATATGTACCCCTGAATATGTTTGAGAGGTTATGGGCAGATGTCGACCACGTCCTTTCCAGAATGAATGCTGGCCAAGTCATTGCTTCCTTGTTAGGTCAGAGAAATAAATTGCTATAAGGAATACATATACCAGAAGGAACTGATTCATTGCAATAATGCTCTAGGCTGTATATAATATTATATATTCCTTTACAAAACTACAAAAATTCATTTGAGCCAATCGATGAATGATATTTTAATGTAAATATATATCAGATATTCATATCATCTGCTGAATATATTTATAATACAACTGCTTAACAAGATATCACAAATTGATTATGTAGATTTGGTGCTGTGCCATGATTTCTGTTAGTACAAAGTTTATTGTCATATATCAGTATAATTCTTCTGAGATATTCTACGATGATGTTTTTATTCTTGGCATGTTTCACTGAATATAAATTTGGAAAAGATACTGGAAATCAGGTCAATTAGCACTTACTATCTAAGCAGATTTAGGAATCACAGCTTGGAAGGGATCTCCTCATTTTAGATTTGCCTTGTACTTCCAAGAGACCTGACTTGACCAGAGACAGGAGATTAGAATCAATGGACTCGTGGTCTGACCCACCATGGCACTTGTTATGGGATGCTTCATATATTTTATAAAATTGAATTCTCTAGGGAAGGTAAAGCTGCCAAATTTGCTAGATGCACTTTTCTCAGATTTAGCAAGTACCTTTTACTCTTTAAGTGTGAATTTTTCATTATACTCATGTAAGCAAAAAAGTATTTTATGTGTATTTAAGTTAAATTAGCCTTTTCAAAATAAAATTTCAGTCCCTTAGTTATAAAATAAGCCTGCTGAAAATTTGTAGTGATGAATCACAGATAGAAGGAGTTTGGTACAGGGAAGGAAAATAGCTTCCATGATGAATGAGTCAATGGATTGCATTCAATAACCAGATGTGAAAGTGAAGAATTCCCCTCACAGTGCTGCTGCATGGACAGCTCCTATAGTGTATATGCAGCTCAACAGAGACAAATGTATAGAACAGAAAGAGGGGGAGATGCAACCCAAGTTTATAATCTGAAAGCACTGTATAGTGTGTTCTTGCGGGAAACAATTTTGCTATGCCTTGATTGTATAACAATCACGTGTGCTCCTTGAAACTTCAGCCAGTTTCCTATATTTGTATATACACAGGGGGTCATTTTCATATTGACTTTATGGGAACAGTGGACTTTACAGTAATTATTAAAATAAAAGTTGGTGTGTACTTTTATTTTGAAACTTCTCGTAGAAAAAAGTACCTACTTTTTCTGAGCCTACTTTATTCATGGGTAATAAGGTGCATAGATTTGTAAATGCAATCTACGCAGTACATGCTATTTTTCTTCCCAGTCTTAAACACCCACAAGAGTGCTTCCTCTGTGTGGCCAAACGTACCAGCAAGTGTGGAACAACGCATGTTCTTTTCACTGCATTAAGGGAGAACAGATTTCAGACAGCCAATTTAAATGGCTTTGTAGATTGCCTCACAATGTACATTATCTCTGGATCGCAGGTTCCAAAGTGATTATGACTGCGAGATCTCCCATATTCTCGAGCCGTAGTTCCCGCAATGCTCTATTGACCAGTCAGTATTTTGCTGAACTCCTGACTTGCTAATCGATTGCTGACAGGGCTTACTGGTGTCCTCTCAGGTTTTGCCTTCGTACCACATTCTGTTTCAGGTTATAGATCCAAAGTAAACTTCAGCTGCTATTCTTTCCATGCCCTTCCCCCCCAGCCGTTTTTGTTTACTTTCTGTAAACCTGCTGCCTGCAGCCTTTCCTGTTCTTTCTGACAACAGTTTGGTGACAAGGGAGAAGAGATTTATTTGCTTTCTCTTCTTGAATTCCCTACTGCTATTCTCCAGAGTTAATGAGCCTGACCCAAAAAAAAAAAAAAAAAAACTCAAACACATTCTTTATAATAATTTTTTTTTTTAACTTTGCTTGCTTGTACTTCACCTCAGTTTATCAAATGTTTTGAGAGTTCATGTGGTTTACAGCCTACCCTGAAATATATTTTCATTGGTCTACTCTATATGGTTCAGTTGTCCTGCTGTGCTACCTGATTTCTGATATTTGTCTGTTGTTGGAAGTTACTAACAGACTGAGTCAGTGTGCAACAAATTGCTAGAGGCAAACTGAAAATCTTTTACACGAGTTTTGAAGACCCTGTGGAAACAAAGGAGAGGGATGAGTAGACATTAAAGCAAACATAAAATGCAGAGATTGGATGAAATGAGCAGCAGATGCCAGTCAGAGTAAAGAAGAGGCTGTTAGAAACTGAAAGGACTTATCTGTAGGGGTTTCATAATTGGTACATAGTCTGCCCATTTCAAGGATAAAATATGCTCTGCCTGTTACTTTAAATGCTTGCAGTAACACATCTTCTCGCACTGCATTGAACATTAGGGATGTGAATCGTTTTTCAACGATTAAAATTATCGTCCGATAATGTTTATATCGTCTTAAATCGTTATAGAACACGATACAATAGAAATTCTAACGATTTATCGTTAAAAAATCGTTAAATCGTGTTAGTGCGCACTAACTCGAGTTAGTGCGCACTAACTCCCCGTTAGTGCGCACTAACTCGATTTAGTGCGCACTAACTGAAAATGATACAAATAAACACTTTCCAGGTCACTGAAGGTCAGTTAGGAATGAATATGTGTTCCTATTGGCTGGCTGCCCTCTTATCTATTGATGTTACCAAGGTTACCACTGAGGTGATGGTTGGGGGATGGGAAATGGAACTGGAAACTAACGAACACCAACAGAAAATGAAACAAAGTGTTCACACTTCCCAGGTCAGTAAAGGTCACTTAGGAATGAATATGTATGTATGTATTCCTATTGGCTGGCTGTGCTCTTATCTATTGATGTTACCAATATGGTTGGGGGGATGTGAAATGGAAACAGTTGGAAGCTTGACAAAAAAAGTAATGTAATGATCAGCACTCACGTGACTAGAACTTGTTTGTTTATTATTTTTGTTAGCAGGCACCTGAAATGCTAGTGCATGTTGAATTTGCCAATCACTGTGCATTTTAGAAAGGTGGTCCTGGCTGGAACTGTACACAGTTCAAATATATGTAATTGATTGTTGGTAAGTGTATTTTTTAAGTAGCCACACTGGCACCAGTATGTTTACTTTTCCTCCTACTTAACTCACTAGCTCAGCTTTGTAAGAAGGGCTTCTCTGCTTGTGTGTTGTTTTTGTTTGGTGTGAGGAGAGCAGAAACATCAGATCTTTATTCAATCTACTACAGTCATCTCTTACAGTGCCCTATCCCTATTAATACCAGGAGTGTTGTGATCTTCCTGCACACAGTGCCCTAACCCTGATACCAGTCTGAGACAGCTCCCTCCCTGCATTACTAGTGAGAGGCTGGCTTCACAGACAGGGGGGAGCTGCCTGACCCTCACTCCTGACTTCCCCCATGTCCCAGCTAGTGAATGGTGTGTGGGTGAGGGGGGGGGGGGGGAGGATGGTGAAGTCTGAGACAGCTCCCTCCCTGCATTACTAGTGAGAGGCTGGCTTCACAGACAGGGGGGAGCTGCCTGACCCTCACTCCTGACTTCCCCCATGTCCCAGCTAGTGAATGGTGTGTGGGTGAGGGGGGGGGGGGGGGAGGATGGTGAAGTCTGAGACAGCTCCCTCCCTGCATTACTAGTGAGAGGCTGGCTTCACAGACAGGGGGGAGCTGCCTGACCCTCACTCCTGACTTCCCCCATGTCCCAGCTAGTGAATGGTGTGTGGGTGAGGGGGGGGGGGAGGATGGTGAAGTCTGAGACAGCTCCCTCCCTGCATTACTAGTGAGAGGCTGGCTTCACAGACAGGGGGGAGCTGCCTGACCCTCACTCCTGACTTCCCCCATGTCCCAGCTAGTGAATGGTGTGTGGGTGAGGGGGGGGGGGGAGGATGGTGAAGTCTGAGACAGCTCCCTCCCTGCATTACTAGTGAGAGGCTGGCTTCACAGACAGGGGGGAGCTGCCTGACCCTCACTCCTCCGGGGTATTGTGATCTTCCTGCACACAGTGCCCTATCCCTGATACCAGGGGTGTTGTGATCTTCCTGCATGCAGTGCCCTATCCCTATTAATACCAGGAGTGTTGTGATCTTCCTGCATGCAGTGCCCTATCCCTATTAATACCAGGAGTGTTGTGATCTTCCTGCATGCAGTGCCCTATCCCTGATACCGGGATGTGTGCAAGAAGATCACAACACCCCCGGTATCAGGAATAGGGCACTGTGTGCAGGAAGATCACAACACCCCCAGTATCAGGAATAGGGCACTGTGTGCAGGAAGATCACAACACCCCTGGTATTAGGGATAGGGCACTGTGTGCAGGAAGATCACAACACTCCTGGTATTAATAGGGATAGGGCACTGTGTGCAGGAAGATCACAATACCCCTGGTATCAGGGTTAGGGCACAAGTTCTAGTCACATTGACTGATCACATTACTTGTTTTGTCAAGCTACCAACTGTTTCCATTTCCCATCCCCCATATACTGTCAGTAGGAAACTTGGTAACATGAATAAATAAGAGGGCAGCCAATAGGAATACATATTCATTCCTAAACTGACCTTAACTGACCTGAAAAGTGTCAAATTGTATCATTTTCAGTTAGTGCGCACTAACTCGAGTTAGTGCGCACTAATCGGAAAAAACGATTTTTAACGATTTTTTAACTAAAAAATCGTGCCTAAGACGATTTTCTTGCCCTGCCACACGATTTCTATCGTTAAGACGATATGGAAAACGATTCACATCCCTATTGAACATGCCATTCACTAAAGGGCATCAAGTCTGGGGTGAATAGTACATTAAGGGGCTGATTTTAAAAGCCCTAAGCGCACCGGGCCTATTTTATAAAGGCCCGGCGATGTGCCTAAAGCCCCGGGACGCATCTAAGTCCTAGGCCTTTATTAAAGGGGCAGTCTGGGGGCGGGGCATGGGTAGGGTGGTCGCGGGGAGGGGCAGGGGCGGGGGCAGAGGCTCCCAGCACAGTGTCCATTTGCTGCTGTGCCGGGGATCGCGCACCGGCAATGGGACAGCGTGTGCAACTTACTTCAGCCCCAGGGCTGAAGTAAGTTTTAAAACAAGAAAAAGAAGAAGAAGAAAAAGGTAGGGGGAAAGGGCGGGGGAGGTAGGGGAAGGGAAGGTGGGGTGGGGGGGTAGGGAAGTTCCCTCCAAGGCCACTCCGATTTTGGAGCAGCCTGGGAAGGAACGGGGGAAGGTAGTGTGGCTCAGCACACGCAAGGTGCACAATTGTGCACCCCCTTGCACGCGCTGAACCCCAATTTTATAACTTGCGCGTGCCTGCGTAGTGCGCGCACATGTACGCCTGCACGCTTCTATTACAATCTACCCCTAAATGCACTGAAATAACATGTTATAAATGGCATTATTGCAGCACATTTAACTTACTATTGCTCACATAACATATTGGCCAATGATTAGTAAGATTCTCTTTTGCTCCCCCCACCCCAAAGGTCCATCCCATACCAAGCAAGATCACTCAAGTCATATAAGAGAACCTGCCTCTGGGCTTATCGGACAGGCTACACCAAGTGAACTAGGCTGTTAGTCCTCTGTAGGGATGTGAATCGTTTTTTGATGATTTAAAACAATCGTCAGATATATTTTAAATCATCAAAAATCGTTAGAGCCGCGATACAATAGCAATTCCCCCGATTTATCGTCAAAAAATCGTAAATCGGGGGAGAGGGGAGGGCGGGAAAACCAGCACACCAAAACAACCCTAATACCCACCCCGACCCTTTAAAACAAATCCCCCACCCTCCCGAACCCCCCCAAAATGTTTTAAATTACCTGGGGTCCAGTGGGGGGGTCCCGGCGCGATCTCCCGCTCTCGGGAAATGGCGCCGGTGGCCTTTTGCCCTTACCATATGACAGGGCAAAGGTAGCGCCAGCGCCATTTTGGTTCCTGTCACCCGATGTCACGAGTGCAGGAGATCGCTCCCGGACCCCCGCTGGACCCCCAGGGACTTTTGGCCAGCTTGGGGGGGGCCTCCTGATCCCCACAAGACTTGACATAGTGAGGGCAAAAGTAGCGCCGGCACCATTTTGAATATTGACAATACGGCCCGAGTGCAGGAGGTCGCTCCTGGACCCCCGCTGGACTTTTGGCAAGTCTTGTGGGGTCAGGAGGCCCCCCCAAGCTGGCCAAAAGTCCCTGGGGGTCCAGCGGGGGTCCGGGAGCGATCTCCTGCACTCGTGACGTCGGGTGACAGGAACCAAAATGGCGCCGGCGCTACCTTTGCCCAGTCATATGGTAAGGGCAAAGGGCCACCGGTGCCATTTCTATTAACGCGGCCATGGCCCGAGAGCAGGAGATCGCGCTGGGACCCCCCACACTGGACCCCAGGTAATTTAAAACATTTTGGGGTGGTTCAGGAGGGTGGGGGGTTTGTTTTAAAGGGTTGGGGTGGTTTTAGGGTTGTTTTGGTGTGCCGGTTTTCCCGCTGATTTACGATTTGACGATTTTTTAACAAAAGAAACCATGACGATCAGATTTCCCTCCCCCCCAGCCAAAATCGATCGTTAAGACGATCGATCACATGATTCACATCCCTAGTCCTCTGCTCCTGTGACATAATTAAAATGGGGGCCAGTGGCCTGCTAATCACCATGTCCCAGTAATAGGTGCTGCTAACCATTAAGGTGTTCTTTCAACAGCTCCTGCTGCTTGAAAGCATGCCCCTCCCTTTCTATTGGGATTGGATAACTCTGTGCCCTGACAGTTTATCCAGAGCCCCACCACTTACTTGCAGCCTTAATGACCTCAATGGGAACTTTATTGACAAGGAATTATCATCTCATTTCTTCTTCCTTTTCCATGTACAAGTCTACCTGTGGTAATGAATGGTATGAATCAGTGAACACTCATTTGTGCACTAGGTGAGAAGATTTGTAAGGTCCTCCAGATTTGACGCTCATCTGCTACCACCCAAGAAAGAGATTTAAGTGTCAAAGTGGATAACACATTAAAATTGTCAGTTCAGTGTGCTGCGGCAGTCAAAAAAGCAAACAGAATGTTGGGAATTATTAGAAAGGGAATGGTGAATAAAATGGAAAATATCATAATGTCTCTGTATCGCTCCATGGTGAGACTGCACCTTGAATACTGTGTATAATTCTGGTCACTGCATCTCAAAAAAGATATAATTGCGATGGAGAAGGTACAGAGAAGGGCGACCAAAATGATAAGGGGAATGGAACAGCTCCCCTATAAGGAAAGACTAAAGAGGTTAGGACTTTTCAGCTTGGAGAAGAGATGGCTGAGGGGGGATATGATAGAGGGGTTTAAAATCATGAGAGGTCTAGAACGGGTAGATGTGAATCGGTTATTTACTCTTTCAGATAATAGAAAGACTAGGGGGCACTCCATGAAGTTAGCATGTGGCACATTTAAAAATAATCAGAGAAAGTTCTTTTTCACTCAACGCACAATTAAACTCTGGAATTTGTTGCCAGAGGATGTGGTTAGTGCAGTTAGTATAGCTATGTTTAAAAAAGGATTGGATAAGTTCTTGGAGGAGAAGTCCATTACCTGTTATTAATTGAGTTGACTTAGAAAATAACCACTGCTATTACTAGCAAGAGTAACGTGGAATAAATTTAGTTTTTGAGTACTTGCCAGGTTCTTATGGCCTGGATCGGCCACTGTTGAAAACAGGATGCTGGGCTTAAATGGACCCTTGGTCTGACCCAGTATGGCGTGTTCTTATGTTCTTAAGATCATTAAACAGCAGCAAATTGTTCACATAATTTCCTCCCAGCTGTAGGACTACCACATCCAGACAGGCAAATCTAGTCAGAAACAAGTGAAACTAAGAGATAAAATCATCCTAGCACTTACCTCTATGGCAGATTCATAACACCGATATATCTAAAGTCACCAAACCCAGATGAGTGTCAAATCTGGAGGACCTTACAAATCTTCTCACCTAGTGCACAAATGAGTGTTCACTGATTCACACCATCCATCACCGCAGGTAGACTTGTATATGGAAAAGGAAGAAGAGATGAGAAATAGGGTTAATTAGGCGCAATGAGGGGTATTGCCTGCCTCTCTGATGTAATGTGCATAAGCTGCAGAATGCCGTCTATGGATAGTAGACACAGGGAGTGCAGATATTGCTGAACTGGAAGCTGCACCATTTCAAAAGGTGTGAGCACAATATAGTTTGGGATATAGCCCTGCCCCTGCAAGGATGTACACAGCCATGAATTGGTCTATTCCAATCTTAACAATACCTCTAGCCTTTGAATCCTTGCTCTACCATCCTTCTTAAGATTTTTCATCACGACATAGCTCAATTCATTTCTGACATTAATGCCTCACTTTCTACTGGCTATTTACCAGAATCTAAAAAAGGCTTCTATTCGTCCAGTCTTATAGAAACCTTCTTTAGATCATGAAGATATCACAAATTATCGACCCATTTTCTCCCTCCCATTCTTGGCTAAAATTGTTGGAAATGTTGTGCTGAAACAACTTTCAGTTTTTCTGGATGAGCATCATATGCTTGACTAGTATCAGTTTGTGTTTCTCAGATTCTACAACACTGAAATGCTGTTGCTATCCAGCTTCGACACTATTCGTTGGGGCTTTGATACTGGTACCCAGTATGTTCTGTTCCTTCTTGATTTCTCTGCAGCATTCAGCACAATCAATCATAGCATTTTTGCTTTCACGTCTCTCATCTCTTGGTCTCTCTGGCACTGTTTATAGCTGGTTTCAATCCTATCTCTCTTCTCATTCCCAACAGGTATCTACAGGTTTTCATTGATGTATATGGCATGCTCTCCCTTCTGGTGTACCTCAAGGCTCTGCCCTATCTACCGCTTTGTTCAACATCTATCTCACTCCTCTTTGTCATCTTTTGGCCAGCTTTGGGGTACACTACAGATTACTCACTGACAATATCCATTACTTTTTTCCTCTTAAAATCAGTTGGGATCAATCTATAACATTTGCATCAATTTGTCTTTCTGCAATTCAACAATGGCTGTATTCCAAAAAACTCTCATTTAATCTTAATAAAACTGAAATTCTTGTTCTTCTAGGTTCAAAGTCACTTCTTTACCTTCTCTTATTGTGATTAATGAGTGTCAGTTACCAATCTTCAATTCAGTATGCCATCTTGGCAGTATTATTAATTCTTCTTTCTCTATGCAGTCGCATATTGCTGACACTTTCCCGCTCACTTTTGTTTAAGTTTCATCTCCTCAAACATGTCAGACCTTTACTTGAGCCCTTTGATTATCACATGGTTTTACAATCATTTCTCTTCTCTAGCTTAGATTACTGCAACTCTCTCTTCACTGGATTCTCTATTCATACCATTCGACCACTTCATAATCTTCAAAATGCTGTGGTCCATCTCTTATTAAACACACCGATTCATGAACACATTACTGCAGTTCTCCAATCTCTACATTGGCTACCTATTCCCTATCAAATTCAATATAAACTTGCAACGACCATTCATAATATGTTAAGCAATAAATCATTTTCTTTGATTTCCTCCACACTGAAGCTCTAGATTCCCTCTCATTATCTGTGTTCCTCTAATCAACACCTCCTAGGCATTCCTTGAGGAAGGCTCGCTCACCTTCATAAAACCAGGGAATGAGCCTTCCCTACCGCTGCTCCATCCTTTGGAATTCTCTTCCTCCAGACTTTAGAAGGCTCAAAGATCCAAAAATGTTTAAAACATTGCTCAAGACTTACCTTTTTAAGCTGGCACTTAACATCTCAAAGCCTTCTGGGTTCTTTTATGATTTTTATGTAAGTTCTGACTGATACTTGTGTATGGTTTTTATTCTACCCCACCCTGAACTAGGGAAGAATGGGTTATAAATATTTCAAATTTAAAAATAAATAAATAAATACATATTTAGTGGGAGGCCATCTGCACTAGGAGCTGCTACTCGCCATTAAGTTGAATTGCTGCATATTCTCTCATATTCTTGGCTGGGCATGTAGGCAACCCTGAGACTTCTGCCAAATTAATGGCTTCAACTCTACCTAGCTGATTTTGTTTTTTGTTTTGGATTGCTGAATACAAAGCATGAGTTTTCCTTATGACAGTGTTGTGGAAAGGTCTGATCTTGCTTCTGGGCTGCAAGCTCTCAGAACTTAGAAAATCCAGTGGTAACGGGGGGCGGGAGGTGAAGCGGGGGGCGGGCCTGCGAAAGTCAACAGTGATCGCACCACCATGGTGCAATCGCTGCCGGCTTTCGCAAACCAATAGCGTGAAAGGTGGTGCTATTGGCCGCGTTACTGACAGCAATAAAGCTCCTTACCTTTTCTCCGTCAGCGATGTCTTTGCGGCGTCCACCCCGGTGCCACCCCGATTCCTCCCATTCCGGTGCGGACGCTGCCCAGAACCCGTCCCTGTTTGCGTGAGATACCTTTGGAAAATGACCCCTTAATTCTTAAATAATACTTTAAATACAAAGATAGACTTTTGTGCTCAGAAGATACATATTTTCATTGATGTGGCTAAAGAAATCAAATAACATTTTTTGCATTTAAAACAGTGTATTCTTGCTATGGCTGCTTCATTTTATTGAAAATGTCCTTGTAAATGTGTGTTAATGCAACAGGAGAATATGTTTTTGTTTTGTTTTTTTAATACAACACATTTAGAATAATTTCCTTTGGATAAGTCTTTTGTTTCTTAAACGCTCTGTTTAGCTGGATTAGTAGGCCTGTTAGGGTTAGTGGGATTTAAATGTGATCTTTTGAAGATATTTTTTACTTTTTTTAATTTTCTCCTCTATTTTCTTCATTATGGGGACGTGAAGTGTTTTATGATTGTAATTCATTTTGTTCATTTTCCTTATGGTATCATTACAATTCCTTTTATCTGGCTTTAATTCATATTGTATGATTAAATACTGATAAATATTAAATTAAAGAAATGTACCTGGTAGGATCCCAAAGAATAGGCCCAATCTTGCTCATATCAGGAATAAGCAGTGGCTTTCCTAAGTCTAAATGGCTAATAGTGGTTTATGGACTTTCCCTCCAGGAATCTTACAAAACCATTTTTAAACCCAGCTATTCTAACTGCTTCCACCAAATCCTCTGGTAACAAATTTGACAGTTTAATTGTACACTTAATGAAAAAATACTTTCTCCAGTTAGTTTTAAATATGCTACCTATTAGCATCATGGATTGTTCCCTAGCCCTAGTAGTATTGTAAAGGATAAAAAACTGTTCCCTAATTACCTGTTCCACTCCATACGTGATTATATAGACCTCTATTATATCTCCTCTCAGCTCTCTCTTCTCGAGCTGAATAGCCATTCCTTGTTTAGCTTTTTCTGATACGGGAGCCATTCCATCCCCTTTATCTTTTTGGTTGCACTTCTCTGTACCACTATCTTTTTTTTTTTTTTTGAGATGGGGGAACCGAAACTGCCCACAATTCTCCATCATGGATTGATTATAGAGCCATTATGATGTTTTCTATTTTATTTTCAATTCCTTTCTTTATAATACCTAACATTCTATTTGCTTTTTTTGACTGTCACTGCACACTGGGTCAAGGATTTCAAAGTACTGTCCGTAGTGACTCTAAGATTCTTTTCCTGGGTAGTGACATGTAATACAGAACCCAGCAGCATGTATCTATAGTTTGGATTAATCTTCCCTATATGCATCACTTTGCATTTGTCCTTATTAAATGTAGTATGCAGTTTAGACACTTAAGCGTGAATATTAAAAGCCGAGCAGGCGCAAAAACTGGGAGATGGGCACACATGTATCACATACATGAAGCCACCTGATTTTATAAGCCGCCCACATGCGTGCATAAATCCCGATACATTAATATCTCACATTGGAGAAAAAAAGGGATGGAGTGTGGGCAAGGTGGGGCCAAGAGATGTGCAGTCAAGTACCTATGTGCCTGGATGTGCACACAGGTGTAGTTGCATGTAAAATTACTTCTGCTATGCAGGAGGTGTAAGTCTAAATAAAAATATTTTCCAGGCATCTAGGAAGTGTTCGAGGAGGTCTGGAATAAATGGAGGGAGTGCAGGCTAAAGAACCAGAGAGTTAGCAGGACCTAGTTCTAGACTGGGCAGACTGGTGGACGAACTGGTGAAACTGGTCATCGGCTGGACACGCCTTTTTTAAAATACCCTCACTTATGCCAACTTATGCTGCTGGGTGCAGACAAGTTTAAAATTAGGGACTCATATACGGGCGTCTAGGCTATTTGAAAATATGCACGCATATGTTCTAAAATTGCTGTATATTTGGCCACATGCCCATATACACACGTATATGTGCGCCCACATGCCCATTTTAAAGTTACCATCCCTGTCCCTAAGTCTTGCAAGATTTTCCTGAAATTCCTCACAATCAGCTTGTGATTTAACTACTTTGAATAATTTTATTTCATCTGCAAATCTGATCACTTCATTCATCATTACATTTCCAAGAACATTTATAAATATATTAAAAAGCATCAGTCTTAGTTCAGATCCCTACAGCTTTCTATTATGTACATTTCTCAATTGAAAGAAATGACCATTCAATCATACTCTGTTTCCTGTATTTTAGGCTGTTACCAATCCATAGCAGGACATTTCTTCCTATCTCATGACTCTTTAATTTCCTGATGAGCCTCTCATGAGGTACTTTGACAAATACCTTTTGAAAATCTAGATATACTGTATCAACTGACTCACCATTGTTCACATGTTTGTTAACACCTTCAAAAGAATCTAACAGGTTTGCAAGATTTCTTGCTAAATCCATGCAGGCTCTGCCTCATTATTTATTTATTTATTTATTTATTTTTGGTTTTTATATACCGGGAGTTCCTGTATACAATACATATCACTCCGGTTCACAGTTAACAGAGACAACTATCGCCGGGAAGGCGGTTTACATGGAACATATTGATGTCTATCAGATGGCCAATAATTGTGTTCTTCAGAATAACTTCTATTACTTTGCCCAGTACTGACATCAAACTTACCAGTTTGTAGTTTCCAGATCATTGCTAGAACCTTTTTTTACAAGTGGGCATTATGTTGATTACCCTCCAAACCTCAGCTGGCATCTCTGATTTGAATGAGATTATTCATAATAAGTCTGCAAATTCATTTTTTAGTTCTTTCAGAATTCCAGGGTGTATACCATCTGCTCCTGGTTATTTGTTAGTTTGTCAATTTTCTCTATTACTTCTTCTCTGTTCACCTTGATTTGCTTCAGTTCCTCTGAATCATCGCCTCGAGGAATGTTTCTGGTGTAGATATCTCCCTGATACCGTCCTCATTAAAATCCGAAGCAAAGAATTAATTTAGCATTTCTGTTATGGCCTTGACTTCCCTGAGCACCCCATTTACCACCTTAGACGGGCCTACTCTAAGCCCCTGGGTCCCTCCAACCTCCCACCCACTCTCTGGATCAAATGGCAGGGCCAGTGAGCTCCCTGGCCTCCACTTACCCCATCGTTGCTACTCCCAATAATCTAAAGGGCAGAAGGGATTTGCACGCTCTCCAGTGCCATTTTTAAAGCTTCTGCCAGCCATGGCAGGAGCAAGGGGAGATTGATCCTCCCCTTTAAACTACCAGGAGCTCTCATGATGGGGTAGGAGGAGGCTGGGAGCCTTCTTGGCTCTGGCATTTGATCCAGGGAGCAGGCACAGAGTTTGAAGGGCCCCTTGTCTTCTTTTGTGGAGAGGAAAAGGAGAAAAGGAAGCAGGTTGGAGAGAGTCATGGAGGTCCATTTTCTTTCTTTTTTTTTTTTTTGAGGGGTTTAATTTTTTTTTTCTGTTTTGGTAAATGAACCAAATAACAAACAACCAAAAAAACATTAAATGAACTGAAAAAAATAAAACTCCTCGAAAATGAAAAACCAAAAGAAAATGCTGGGCCTTGCACATTCCTAATGGGTAGTGTGGAATCATTTATCTCTGTCCTCTCTTTATTTAAATGCACCTGGGACACTCTTGCCTTTATCACAACTTCTCTATTTGTATATTTGATCTTGTAAGTTATGGCAGTTTCCTTTGAAGATACCTTACTCCAAACCATGCTCTCCTGAGCGATTGTTGGCTTTCTCCCATGATCTAATTTAAAAACTGCTGTATCACCTTTTTCAAAGTTAGCATCAGCAGCCTAGTTCCACCCTGGTTAAGGTGGAACCATCCTTTTGCAATAAATTGCCCATTCCCAAAATGTTCTCAGCTCCTTACAAATTTAAAACCCTCTTTCCTACATAATTGCCTCATCCATATAATGAGGCTCAAGATTTCTGTATGCCTTTGGGGTACTGTGCATGGAACTGGGAACATTTCTGAGAATACTATGCTGGAGTTTCTGGATTTTAACATTCTACCAAAAAAGCCTAAATTTGGCTTCCAGATCCTCCCTCCCCACCTTCCTATATCTTTGATTCCCACATGTACTGTGACAGACAGCTCCTCCCCAACACTGTCTAAAATCCTATGTAGGTGACACATGAGGTCTGCTGCCTTCACACCAGGCAAACAAATTACCAAACAATCATCACACCCATCAGCCATCAGCTATCTGCATTCCTAATGATTGAATCACCAAATACAATGGCTGTCCTTACCCTTCCCTCCTGGGCACAAGTCCCTGGAGATACATCCTCAATGTGAGAGGATACTGCATCACCCGGAAGGTAGGACCTAGCTACAGGATCACTTCCCTGCCACACCAAGGTGATAATCTCCTTCCAGGTGATATTTCTCCTTCAAGGAAGCTCAGGGGCTGCCAGACTGGAAGGTGGACTGTTCCACCATGTCCCTGAAAGACTCTTCTATATACCTTTTTGTCTATGGTAGCTCCTCTAGGTCTGCCACTCTAGTCTCTAGAGATTGGATTTGTTCTTTGAGAGAGAGGAACCTTGAATACTGTGTGCAGTTCTGGTCACCGCATCTCAAAAGTGATATAGCTGCACTGGAGAAAGTGCAAAGAAGGGAGACCAAAATGATAAGGGGCATGGAACAGCTGCCCTATGAGGAAAGGCTAAGGAAGTTAGGGCTGTTCAGTTTGGGGAAGAGATGACTGAGGGGGATATGATAGAAGCCTACAAAATCAAGTTAATGAAAATAGGTTATTTACTCTCTCAGATAATAGAAGGACCAGGGGTCACTCCATGAAGTTAGCAAGTAACTCATTTAAAACAAATCAAAGAACAAAATCAAAATCAAAAACAAATCAAAGAAAATTCTTTTTCACTCAGTGCAAAGTTAAACTCTGGAATTCATTGCCAGAGGATGTGGTTACAGCAGTTAGTGTAACTGGGTTTAAAAAGGTTTGGATAAGTTCCCAAAGGGTAGATCCATAAACTGCTATGATGGTAATTAATAAGCAATAGTAGCTTGTGATCTATCTAATGTTTGGGTACTAGCCAGGTACTTGTGACTTGGTTTGACCACTATTGTAAACAGGATGCTGGGCTTGATGGACTCTTGGTCTGACCCAGTATCGCACATCTTATGTTCTTATGTTTGTATTGAGCGCAGACATACAGCCTCTCACCAACTGATAGATAATCATATATGTGGCACTCAATTCCAAAGACTGGAAAGCCCCTATTTCACTGCTGGACTGCTGTATGCATCCTAATATTGTTGAGGTGTTAGTTAATTAAGGGCCTCATTTATGAAGCATTTTTCCCATAGTTACAGAATGGGAGCAAATGCCCACTTTGACATGCAGAGTGAGACGTACGAACAGAACAGTGCACGCTTGTGAAGATTTGATGTCTTTTGGAGTGTGGAAACTCATCAAAGATGAGATTTGTACAATGTTCTCTCAACCTAGCTTGATGTTACCCAGGTAAAGAGTCCATCAAGTTAGGTTGAGAGAACATTGTACAAATCTCATCGTTGTGTGAGTTTCCACACTCCAAAAGACATCAAATCTTCACAAGATTGCACTGTTCTGTTTGTACGTCTCACTCTGCATGTCAAAGTGGCCCCTAGCCCCTACACTACTACCTAAGCCTCACCTCAAGTTACTAGGTGGGCCTCCTATAGTAGCATAAATAGCTAACTACTAAAACTACTACGAGGTCTTTATACCTAGTCTCTCTCTCTCTCTCTCTCTCACACACACACCTATGCAAACACTAAGATAACACACATTGCAATAAATAGCTGTTCTAAAATTAGCCACCTATAGTATTGAATATAATTCCAAAGATTTATCCACTGTGAGCAATAAATCAAACCTGGCCCCAGCTACAAAACCCAACTCACCATCTGCTGAGGTGGGTGACTGCTGTGTGGTAGATGATGGCTAAGCTGAGACAAGCAACAGGCATTAGAGCACCTTACTCTCACCTGAGAAAAAAGAGAGCACCCTTGGAGGCCGTGCATGACCAGTGCTGGGATCACCCAGGAAGATGCCAGCCTATCATTCCCAAACACTGGAGCAGTCAGCTGGCTTTCAGGCATCTGAAGGGATTCTGTGAACTTGTCCCTATTAAATGGCACAGAGCCCCAGCTGCTGCCTCACTTTAGAACAGCCACACAGTATTCTTGTCCAAGATCTCCCACCTGAAATCCTTCTGTGTTAGTGTCCTGGCCCTACACACCCTCTGCTTCCCTAATCCTGCCTTTCATATCATTGGCTGCCTTTGGAAAGTCGGAAACTTGGTTCCTGGTCCAACTTCCTTGCCAAAAGCCCTAACCACCCTGTGTACCAGTCAGGTTATGTTTTTCAGTTGCCATAGTGGAGATTTCCTTTGTCAGCCTGTCATGCTCTGCGTTTCCAACAATACCACAAAGACATGTAGTGGGACGAAGCCTCTGGTCCAGACTGATGGGTCATTGTAGTGACCCACATTCCCTTCCCAACCCAGAAAGGTGTCCAGCTCTAACCTCTTTCTTTGCAGGTAAGAAGCAGGAGACTGGATAAATGCAGGAGAGAATCCCAGAATACAAACACATGATTGCTGTTTTCTATTTTTTTAAAAGCTACATGGCAGGGAGGCCAAAGGAAAGAGATGAGTTTCAGTTTTGGGTGGAAGAAGAAAAAGGCTGAGCTTGAATAATGCAGTTATTTTTTCTCACTCTCCTGTTGCCCCGTCTGTCCCAGCTTGTGGACCAATGCAAGGTAGTCCCTGGTGTAAAGGGGGTGGGGATGGGGAGTCCCAAATACAGTCAGGAAGACCTGGGGCCCACTCACTGGATGCCTGGTCTGGCGTTCCATGCCACAATCCTGAAAGTCAGGAGCCACCCAGGGGTTGCAGGGTCCGGTGAGCCCTTCTCCCTGAGTGGATCCTGAAGTCAGTGGCCACACAATGGACTGCATGGCTGGAAGATGTCCTCCGCTTCCTTTCCATCCCCTACCATATGGTGTGCCTGACGGGGAGGGAGTCATCTCAGTGCAGAGTCCCCAATCACTGGCGGCATCCAAGCCAGGTAAGCTTGGTGCCACATATTTCATAGTTAACTTGTTTATTTTTATTCTTGAAAAAGTTTATTTGAAAAATAAAGAAATCCGCAAAAACTTGGAGAAAGATTTATGAGGATGGATTATTAAATACCAAACCTGATGAAACCATAAAGTGACAGGTTTAAAACAAACAAACACAAGAAAATTCTTCATACACCTGCAGAGTTAACTTTTGGAGTTTGTTGCCACATGACACTAAGGAGACAAATAAGAGCATAAGCCCTTTGGAAAATTGTAACATAGTACCTAACCTTCCATATAGACTTTGATGTAATTGAGTAGATTTTCATTTCTCATGCTATCATTTACATAATTTTCATTTGTCATTATCTCCATTAGGAAATTATTCTACTTTGGGATCTGAGGAATAAGTGTGCCATGTTGACCCATGGGCACGGGTGCTGCGTGCAATGGAGCATTCATGATCCCCTGCTCTGCCCCTACCTTTTCCTCTACTGAGGTGGGGAGGGTTGGGAGGAGCCGGTTGCTTCTGTCCACATGTGGGCCTGACCTCCTGGTTGTTGTGGGAGATGTTATCAACCCACGATGACCACAGTTAGCAGTAGGATGGGTGAGGTTCTCTGAGCTGCCAGATCCTGAATAACACATAGCCATAAGCACTGTCAATAATTAGTACTGCCCCTTTCTCTCAAAGCACATTTGGGGAGCCCAAAGGAATAATTATGACAGAAGCTCTAGAATTTTTAGTTCTTGACCTATTGCTATGGATATCTAAGATACTGTACAGCAGTGGCATCTAGTGGACAGCAAGGGATTACTAAGATTCATGTCTTAAATTCTTCCAGTTTAGTCTACATAGAATGTCTAACCTCTGCTTCATGGGAATATCATTTTGCCAAACAGCAAACAGGGTTCTTTCTCTGAAATAGTCCATAACATTTAGTCATCAAGACTGACCTAAGTGAAATAAAATGTAGGCAGCATACTGGACAATAATAATTATGAGGCCAATGGATTGTTTAATAAGCTAGCAAGCAGACAAGTCTGCTGGCTAAAGTTAACCAGATAACTTGTCCCAAATATTTAGCTGGACAAAGGTCTACCTGAATATACTTTCCTAAAGTTATCTGGCTATATGTAGCTCAATAACTTTAAAACCTAGCTGCTATGCCTTAATATATAATTAGTTAGGTGTTAAAGTTATCTGGCATTGTGAAGTCTGATATCTTGCCACTTATTTGGATAACTAGAAAATATATCCAATTATGTGAAACTGTTGGAAAATGAAAAGTATAATATCGGTCTATGGCTTTATTCTTCACATCTCCACACCCCCCCCCCCCCCCACCAAAAAAAATCACATATGGCTCTGTCAGGCTGAGCAACCCACAACCCCCAAACCATTCCACATTTTTCGAAAGAAGATTTTGCAGGGTCCACAAATCAGGACCCTCTACCTCCTTCCCTGATTTTTCCTAATTTTTAATGTGGCAGTTCCTGACTCCCCTATCCTCCAAACCATCTACTCTCCCTCCACTTCTTTTGCACCCTCCCTCCATTCCCCCCCCCCCCCCCCCCCCCACCACCACCTCCAGATCCCTTCCCTGATAGTGCAAATCCCAGGCGGGAGCAAAGAATCCTCTTATCTGCTTCCGGGGCTTCAAGCATTAAGAAGATAAGAACATAAAACATACTGAGCTAGACCAAAGGTCCATCGAGCCCGTTTCCAACAGCGGCTAATCCAGGTCACTGTTGCAAATGGGACCTGGATTGGCCACTGTTTGAAACAGTACTGCTTCAACAACAGCAACGCTGGAAGTGTAAGTTTTCTGCAACAATGGGTCAGGGGAAGGGGAGGCCGACAATCACATGAAGGAGAGGTTTTCACATTAAATTGTATTTAGGGGAAGCCTGGTCTGGCAGAGCTCCTTTTTAATAGATTGGGAAGGGATCAGGGATTTGGACCTCCAGGCCTGTACTGCCTTCTTTATTTTTCTTACACTAAAGCCATTTAACTAGATAATATTCTTTTGAAAATATCTGGCCTCATGCAGCTGAATAACTTTAGATCTATTCTGAGGCAAACCTAAAGTTGTTTGACTAACTTAGCCAGAAACAACTTAAAATAGGCTAAGTTAGCCAGACAGCTTTCCCAAGCCTGAGAATGCATCAGTAATATCTTTTTTACCCAGACAGATTTTTAGCTGAATAATGATTTATCCATGCAGAATCTAGCTGGATTCATTTCATAAAGCTGACATTTAGCCGGATAACATATCAGCTATCCAGCTAAATGCCTTTGAATATTGAACGCTAATTGTTGTTTTTTATTTGTTGTTTTTTTTTTTAATAATCAATATCTTTGTTCTTTAAGATTTTTAGATGGCAAACTGCTGGATATCAATAAAGAATTTCAACCCCACATTGGACAAGGAGGACGCATTTTGGAAATCCGTACTCCAGATGTTGTAGCAAATGTAAAGAAACAGGCGCAAGCAGTGGGATACACGGAAGGGGCATTACTAGCCCTAGCTGTTATAATCATCCTTTGCTGTATGCCTGCCATTCTAATAGTCATGGTCAGCTACAGACAGTAAGTACTCAGCTTCCTATATGGTATGTAGAATTTTCCTTTACGTGAGCTTACAAATGTTCATTCAAAAAGGTTTAACACTACAGTAATTGAAAAATCTCTCCGTTTCTCTCTCTCTCTCTCTCCCTATGTAAACTTATTTGCAACTGTAGCTAGCTTTTACAAAATGTCCATTAACCAACAGAAGATACCACATCTTAGTACAAAGGCCTCTAATTTTGTTTAGGATCATCCATTTCTGGATGTCTCCCAAACATTAAGGGCCAGAATTTCAAAGGGTTACGTGCGCCGAGCCTATTTTGCATAGGCCCGGCGACGCGCGCAAGCCCCGGGATGCGCGTATGTCCCGGGGCTTTGTGAAAGGGGCAGGGGCAGGGCGGGGGTGGGACCAAGGCCTCCGGCACAGCGGCCATGCCGGGGATCGCGCACCTGCACTTGGCCGGCGTGCGCAACCTACGCCTGCCCAGAGGCAGGCACAACTTATTAAACAAAGGTTAGGGAGGGATTAGATAGGGCTGGGGAGCGGGGAAGGCAGGGGAAGGGAGGGGAAAGTGGGGGGAGAGAAGGAAAGCCATTGGGGCTCCCCTAGGGCTCAGCGCACGCAAGGTGCACTAGTGTGCACCCCCTTGCATGCGCCGACCCCAGATTTTCTAACATGCGTGCGACTGTAGGCAGGGGGATCATGCGCCGGCACTTGGCTGGTATACACAAACTACACCTGCCCAGAGGCAGGCGCAACTTGAAAAATAAAGGTCAGGGGGGTTTTAGGTAGGACTGGGGGGTTGGTTAGGTAGGGGAAGGTGGGGGAAAGGGGTTAGGGAGGGAAAGGTGGGGGAAGTTGGGGGTGTGGAAGAAAAGTTCCCTCCGAGGCCGCTCCGATTTCGGAGCGGCCTCGGAGGGAAAAGGGAAAGCCATTGGGGCTCCCCTAGGGCTTGGCACATGCAAGGTGCACAAGTGTGCACCCCCTTGCGCGCACCACCCCGAATTTTATAACATGCGCCGGGCGTAGATTTGTGCACGCCGGGTTGTGCGCACAAATCTACGCCCGCGCGTAGGTACCAAAATCTGGCCCTGTTTCTTTAAATTGCCTTATCTGTTTCATGAATCTATTATAAGCTTCTTTAGGCAACTCTGTAAGGGTAACCCCTTTAGGCAAGAAATAAGTGGAAAGTTATAGATATTTTTTTCTCTCTTAGGGTTTGTTTTTTTTTTTCATGTATTCCTTGTTGTGCTGAAGCAAATATGCAGAATTATACCATCAACTTTTAATTAATAAATTATTTAATTAAGATTTGCATCTACTGCAATCTATTATGTAACAAGAAGTAGTTTATAATACATGACAGACATAATTAAAATACATAAAAAATATAGGAATTCATCAGATATGAAAAACAAGCATAACATTATACTCTGCTGGGTCCTGGGATTTCAGTGCTTACCCTTTCCCAGAGAGACCTGAGCATCCCTTGAAGGCCTGTTTAAACTGGAGTGTCTTCAGAGCTTTTTTAATGTCCTTTTGATTGGAAATTTCCCACAAAGAGTCTAAAATAGAATTCCAGAGTTTTGGTCCGGCCACAGAAAAGGCACAGTTTTTCGTAATATTGAGTCTGACTAGGCTGGGCGAAGGAATATCCAGCAAGTTTTTGATAGCAGACCAAAATTGTTGAGTTGCTTTATAGAGATATAGGGGAGTGCTTAGCCAAATTGAATTTTCATTATATAACAGTTTGAAAATGAGCATTATGGTTTTATATTGTACACAGTAAACAATAGGAAGCCAGTGCAGGGAAAACAGTACAGTGGTGATAGGATCTTTCTGTCTCTTACCAGTTAGAATTTGGGCTGCACATTTTTCAATTACTTGCAGGGGATGAGTGATATGTAGTGGTAAACCAAGATATAGAGAATTACAGTAATCTAAATTGTTTAAGACCAAGGATTGCAATACCAGACGGAAATCTTGAAATTCTAGGTGGGGGTTTCAGACATTTTAGTAAATGTAATCTATTAAAATAAAAAGGGATTTAACAACAGATTAGATATGGATTTGCATTAATGCACTTAATGGGAAAAAGTGCTTTACTCATCCATTAAATCCTCATTTAATTCAGTTTTAAAAAATATAATTGATGGCAAGATACCTTACTATGCTTTTGCTCCTATTCAAGGAGTAGAAGATTCTGTCATCCATTTTTGAAAATGACATTTAATCATTTTTTTTATATAACATAATATGGGACCTAAGATCTTATTATTTTCCAATAGGATGAGCATATGAAAGTAGGGATAAGTGGCTGAGAACAGAAGAACATACTGCTGTATCTCACCCCTTTCCTCCTAATCTTTCCCATGTGAAATAATACAAAACATAAGGTTGTAAGTCCATTTGAAAACAAAACACTTTTGTCAGCATCTACTGATGGTGTTTCTCAAGATTTTCTTCTAGAAGATTTTGGGGATAATTTTCAAAAGTGTTTATGCACATAAAGCCTGGTTGTATGTGTGTAAGTGTCCCTTTGAAAAGAGTCTTAGTGACCGAGTATACATGCAGAAAACAGTTTTGCATATTCTTTCATACACATCCTATGTAGGCGTAATGGGGGAGGAATCGGGAAGTATACACACATGCTTTCAGTTTTCAACAGTATGATTGTAAATCCACATGCATAAACTTACTCCTGCTATGGATCATGTGTAACTTTGTACTTGTATGATATAAGAGATTCTGTGCATACCCGTGAATTTTCAAAACAAATTTATGTGCACAAATCCACTTTGAAAATTTCTGGCTGAAGTCTGCATGTGAGAAGTAACCACAGAGTTTATCCAGTTGTGTGCTATATGAAAATGACCCTCCCATAAACAAAAGCTACACATGTCTACCAAACGTGTTGCTCTGCTGTTCTTTCTTTTTGAATTTCTCTCAGATTATTTTTCTTCCCTTTGTCAATTTCCTGCTGCTGCATGATCAGTTGTCCTGGCAGTTCAGTAGTTTTCCATTTTTGCCACCAGTACATAGTAGGAGCATGTGGCCTCCCCAAATGTTATTTCTGTTCCTCTCTGTTTGTTTGTTTTGGGGATTTTTTTGGGGTTGTTTTGTTTAATGTTTATTTTGCTTCAACTTTGTTTGAAAAACTGAAACAAACATTAACCGATCTTACCTCAAAACAAAACAAAAATTTAAATGGGGTCTCCCTCTGACCCCCCTCCTATTCGCACAGCCCAAAAAAATCATTGCCAGAGCGGGGACTACACTGGCTCCCTCTTACCCATTCTTTGGGGGTCTTGGCTATTGAAAGGGACAGGAGGAATGTCCACTTGCCTCCTGCAACCCTGTTATGCATGGAAATGGCACCAGCCAGCTCTGAGGTAGCACAGTAGTAATGTGGATTGTGGAATAGAACTATTCTCAGGGCGACCGGTGCCATTTTGTTATATGGCCATACTGTGAAGTCATATGATTACATCTTCATCAAGGGTCCAAGACTGTAAATTCAGGAGAGTGATTCATACAAACATTAGAGATGTGGTTCGTTTTTCGCCCTATTTAGGAAATTTAACGAAATTTCCTAATTCGTTTCTGTTTCGGAGTATCCGAAACAAGACATAAACGCCGTTATTTCGGAGCCCCCGAAACCGGAAACGAAATTTTCCCCGCAATTCGGGGGAAAATTTGTTTTCGGGTTTGCCTGGGGAGAGGGGGCACAAATTTTTTTTTTTATTAAAACCCACCCCAAACATTTAAATTCACTATAATACACCACCCCCCGATCCCTCCCCAAGACTTACGAAGATCCCTGGTGGTCCAGCGGGGTCCCGGGGTCCATTTTCCCTCCGTGCCCGGTGTGCTGTGCTGCAAGCCGTGCGCCTCAAAATGGTGCCGAATAGCCCGAACTACCATGTCACAGGGGCTTTCGGCGCTATTGGTCAGCCCCTGTCACATGGCCATCGGCGCCATCTTGTGCTCCTATCATGTGACAGGAGCTGACCAATGGCGCCGAAAGCCTCTGTGACATAGTATGGGCAAAGGCTATCGGCGCCATTTTGGTTACTGGCAGCCGAAAACGAAATCGCTTTCGGACCCTTGCTGGACCCCCAGGGATTATTGGCAAGCCTTGGGGGGGTCAGGAGCCCCCTCCTGACCCCCCCAAGGCTTGCCAATAATGGACCCCGGGACCCCACTGGACCACCAGGGATCTTCGTAAGTCTTGGGGAGGGATCGGGATGGGGGGGGTTGTTATATATGTACGAAAATGCTTAAAAATGTTTTTAAATGCTTGGGGTGGGTTTTTTTTTTCGCTTCGTTACCGATTCGTTTTTCGGTCCGGTTTCGGGTTTCTCGTTTCGTTTTCGGGCAAACGAACCGAAAACGAAACGAGAAGACCCGAATTATACCACGAAGTATTCGAACCGAAAAACGACCCGGTAGAAAAAAACGAAGCACATCTCTAACAAACATACAGCCATTCCTCAAAATGGTGCTGGCTAGCCCGAGACCAGCATCATTTTGACACCACTGAGACTAGCACCATTGATATCCCTCCTGTCCCTTTTGGTAACTGAGATGTCTAAGGAAGGGGTAAGTGGGGGTTTTCACCCAGCCCCAACAACTTTTTCAGGGGGAGTGGGATGGAGAGGTCCCTGGATGCCCCAGAGAGGCCTTGGGGAAGCACAGACCACTACAGAATGTTTTTTTTTTTAATTGAGCAAACTTCCCTGTCAATATGGAAGGTAACCACAACACCAACTGTTAGTTTACTGGTGATTGACTGTCAAATCTTTATCAACATAAGTAGACAAAATTTCATGTTAATTTTGTAGGACTGACTACTAAGCCCAAACAAACCAAACTATGGGCTACCCAGAATGTAGGTCCACTTCAATATATATATTTTTGGAACTTTTTGTTGCAAATAAAATAGTGTTTGTTTTATGTGTGCAAACAATGCAGTTCAATGACACATCCAGTGATCTCCAAACTAAATGAATATCAGAAGCATGAACTTGGCTTATGACTCCATCTTAGGGATCACCCCAACAAGGATCCTTTTTTTGAGAGATGTCATGAGTAAATCATGATATTAAAAATCAATCAATAAACAAGGTAGCTTGAATCCTTGGCACTATTTTTCCAAGAATATCTTCCTTTTTAGTTATTATTATATAATAAATTTCTAGGCAGCATTTTAGTATTAAACACTAATTAAAGACAGAGAGGGCAATGTTATGTTATGTCATAGAGAGTATCTGGGTTATAGCCTCTGCTATTTTTGTGAAATACAGGCTCTTTCTCTAGCATCCAAATATATGCATCTCAAAGCAGAGTAAAGCTCCAAAAAGTGTTTATTTAGGCTGAGAAAACTGTTTTAGACAGTAAATTGCTCGTAGTTTTCAGCAGCAGCTTTCTGCTAAGCAGCACTTATTTTGACCCGGTTGGGCTACCTTGGTCCCTCCCATCACCTTACGGAATCTGATAATTCCTTTGAGAGCACCATCAGTTATTCAGAAATTTCAAAGCAGCCTTGTTAGAGCCAGTTGGTGATATTCTAGGATGTTTCTACTACATTGTGTGCTTACTGCTTACCTCCTTAGTAGTATTTTTCTGAGCCCTTCATGAAGGACACTTTTACAGTGGTTATAAAGAGTCTTTCCCAATTACTAAAGCCTTTTGTAGAAACTGTGAAAATAAGATTTGTATTCAGTGTTCTGGTGAGTGTAATCTGATATAAAATCCTTCTGATAAATGTGTCTGAAAATATTTTACAGATAGCATCAAAATGTATAGCAAAATTTGACTCGGGGGGAGGGGGAAAGGGGACATATGGAGAGATGCAATGGAATTGATGGAGAAGTTAAATGCAAAACTTTCAAAATAATAGGAGGAGAAAAACTGGAGAAGCGAATCGAGTTATCACAGGCAAGGGGAAAAGGATGCATATTCATCTGTTCCAGTTTAGAAAAGAATAGTTTGTCTCAAAATAAATGTATAGAATTTTCAAGTTCAGATTTTTTTTTATCATAAATTCCATCTGTTTAGAATAATTATCAATCAAATAGTGCTATTGCATAAATATAAAAATATTTCAAACATTTCCCACAAAATAGATTTTTTGACACTTATCCTTTCATTCAATTTTCAAAATTATATTTTCAATTTATATCTTCCATATAAGATTATTATTATCACCACCACATCACCAGTCCCACAAGACTGCTGCATGTTGATAGCTACATTCTCTGTCTTGTATAGCTGAGAAATTTTAGCAAAAAGCATAGCAGATGCCTTAAAATATGAGACAATTTGTTTCATTAGAACAGGATGCAAGTTTGCCTTAAATTGTGGTGAGTCATGTCTAGAAAATGTTTCCCTGCCCTTACCAAAATGTATCTTTTCAACAAATATATTGTAATGCAACTTTATTTTAGTATCTTAATTATAAATTAGCTGCTAAAATTTTGTGTACTTACTACATAGTGCTGTAATGCCCTTGCTAATGGTGAATCCTTGGTGGTGTAGCATTGTTGGTGCAATCCAGCGATCAAGCCCACTAGACCTACACCAATAGATGGCAGGTGAACCCTGAGGTGGGACTGACTGGACCTCTGCCTATACCAACCTCCTCCCCCACAGGTTGACCCCTTGGGTTTTGCCAGATGGCGGGACTTAGGTGGGTCCCTAGGGAAGTCCAGGAAATGGAGTCCAAAGCCAAATGAAGGTCAGAGCAGGTATCAGATAGTAAAGACAGAAAGACAAGCTAGAAATCAGGACTGGCAGCAGACAGTGAAATTGGAAGTCAAGCCAGAGGTCAGGGCAGGCAGCAGACAAGGCAAGGTCAATTCCAAAGCAGAGGACAGGTCCAGATGGCAATACAGAAAGCATAAGGTCCAAGCAAGGGTCAAATCTGAGAAGGCAAGCCATGGAGATGAAGACAAAAACAAGGACCAGGACAAGAAAAAGACTTGGGCAAGGCAGGTCAAGATGAACAAGGATTGGGCGAGACAAGGACATGGAAACACTGGAAGACAAGGACAAGAACAGGAATGAGAACAGAATCAGGAACACAGGAACACCAGAACAAGGCTCTGACAAGGCAACATGCACTGAAGAACTCCAGGGGACCTGTTGCTGAGGCATCATAGGATTGTTCAGGCCAGGCTTTTAAGAGGAGAGCCAGTGATATCATCAAAGGGTGGCACAGAGGCTTTTCTCTGAGACCTTTAAGTCTCAGAGCGCACTGCGCATGTGCATAGGCAAGCCCAGACCAGCGTGAGGAAGACGGCAGCATCCCATTGCTATATTCAAGATAAAGGTATTCTGCAACCTGTGGAGATAGTCCTGTTTATTCTCCTTCTTGTCTCTCCTGGTCTCTGGGGAGGGGGGCAGTGCTACTGAAGTGTACCCCTTATACACAATAGGAAAAGCCCAGGAAAGGACACCTGTTTGTCTCAGAATCAGACATCTTTATTTTCAGACATTTCAGATTTACCACTTAGACCATCAGACAGGCCCATGACAGAGCGCTGACTAGGTATTGTGACAGGGCCGACCTGTCTGACAAATCCACTTTCCGTGGTTGGAGGGTCCCATCTTCAGGCAGAATTGAGCCATGCTATCAAGTCTGGATCTGCTTTTTCACAAACACACCTGGCCTATATTATCTTTCTGAGCCCCCTTTTTGAAGGACTCAACATGTAAACACAAACTTGCTTGTGTACAGTGCTGTGTTTGCTAAGACAAGACTCCGGTCATCATTAGTGGTCCATGTGAATATTCCTGCCTGGTAATCAGATAATTCAGTCACAATTGGAAATTCAACATTTCTGTGTTTCTCTGACATATAGCTCACCTCTCCAGTGAAGTCAGAGAATCCATTTTGCTGCAAGTACAGTAGTAATTTTGCGTTTTTATTCCTACAGAGCAGTGTGCTTTGCTCACCAGAGGGTCCATGCCGGTGGCATTCATGCCACAGGAGGAGGCTGGCCAGGCCCGGGTGATTGCAAAGACTCACGGGAACATCCTATGGACCGCCAAATATAACAGTACCAACCCCCCCACCCCACCCCACCCCCCAAGCTCCCTCTGCAGACTTCTGGGTCTGAGCTTCCTGGGGAATCTCCTGTGGAATTTGTGCACTAGCAGGGGGGCTTGGAGATTGGTGGCTGGCTCCCACGAGTTTTCTTCAGGCCTTTAGTTCTTCCAGGTATTGCAATTTGCCTGTGACCCAGTATCTCATCTACTTCATATTGGGTGTCCTCCTCAACATCAATATCTTCAGGTTTAAGTGGTGGTCTGGAGGGCCAAGTTTCAACAATGGCAGGTTTCAACAGAGAAATATGAAAAATGTCATGTACACGGAGAGTGAGAGGCAGCTTCAGTTTGTAGACCATGTTCCTGACTTCACAGACCATGGGGAATGGTCCCACAAATCTCGGAGCAAACTTCAGGGAAGGCATACGGAGATGTAAGTTCCTGGTACTGAGCCAAATTAATTGCCCAGGCTGAAGCTGAGTTGCCAGGCTGCGAGTTTTGTCTGCCTGCCTTTTGCAACCTGTTGCTGCCTGTTCCAGGAGATAGTGCATGGTGCACCAGAGGTCACTTAATTTATGGCCCAAGATGTTGACTGCTGGACAGGCGACTGCACCTAGAATAGACATGGGCATATGGGGTTGGCAGCTGAACATGATGTAGCAGGGTTATTGTGGTTTTTGTGGCAAGTCTCTGATAATGGAAGAAATGAGGCCCAGTTATCTTGGCATTGGTTTAAAATGATCTGAGGAATGCCTTAAAAATCTGGTTTACTCATTTGGTTTGACCGTTACTCTGGGGTTGGTGGACAAAGATGTAATCTAAGATAATGCTGAATTTCTAGTATAGACTCTTCCAGTAGTGTGCCATGAATTGTACTCCACAGTCTGAAAGGATGTGAGTAGGAAGTCCAAGGCATTCTGAATGAAGTCCAGGAAGGGTACGAAGTGGGTCATTTTAAAGAACCTGTCCATAATCACCCAGATTACAGTGTTGCCACTAGAGAGGGGAAGGTCAGTGACAAAATCAGTGGCTAAATGGGTCCAGGGTTCCTTGGGGTCTGGCAGTGGCTCTAACACCCCCAGGGTCAGGCTCTAAGTCTCTTGTTTGTTGCACATACTGGGCAAGAGTCCATGACCTGCTTCACATTTTGCTTCACCTGGGGCCAAAAGTAATGGTGGAAGACAAATCCAGGGTGACCCACCAGGTGAGAGTCATGAGCCAGCACAACACTCACTCACAAAGTCATTGTGGGACCACTGTCTTCCTAGGCAGAAATAGCATTGCGCCTGCTACCAGGATCTTTACTGGATAAGTGATGGGCCATAATGGTCCAGAGAGTCCTCAATGTCAAAGGAACGGAGCATGGCATCAGCATTCCACAAATATTCTAGAGCTGGGGCCTTCCTGGGGTTGGCTGTGTTGAATCCAGCTGGGCCCTACCCAAGCACCTCTATCCCAAATAAACCAGTGTTGGGACCTCTGTGACATCCACTTACCTCTTCCATTGCGACTTCAGTATAGAGAGCAGCATGGATGATCCTCAGTTATTTCTGCCTTATCAGCTCTGTCTCCACAATGGCACCTGTCAGCTTGATGCTAGTGCCATGTTGTTGTATGGAAGGAGTCCTCAACTTTTTCAGCAAAGGGCCACATGCAACATTTTAAATCGCTGAGATGGGTGGGAGAGTACCCCTTAGATTTTTAATGAAGGGGAAGAAGGGATTGCTTCTTGAATTCTAGCCCTTTCAGTGAATTGAAATGCTATAGAAAGAGGGAGAAAGGGATTCAGGGTTCCCACAGAGGTATGGCAGATAGGGTGTCAGTAAAAATATTTCTAGGAAGTTGGCATCCCCACTGCATTCCTGAGGTACGTGTCATGATGGGCTGCTGTTAAGCTTGCATAGGCTTATCTTGTGCAAACACAAGATAAGCCTTAACTGGTGGCAATTGACATGCCACAGAACTAGGTCTTCTACCTAACAAGCCACCTCCCCCTTGGATTGAACCTGCATTTCTGGTGGCTGGCAAGACTTTCCTGACCAGGTATGAAGGTATTGTGGTAGGCTAGGTTAGTGGCTGAACTGAGGTCAAGGCTTGCTGAAGGCGAAGCAAAGCCCAGGTCCACTCTGAGGGTAGGGCAGGCAGGAACCAAACCTGAAACAGGAACATGTAGGAACCGGAGCTAGAACAATTGAGAACCTTAAAGCAACCAGCACTGATGAAAGCATTCCCAAGAAGACCTATGTGAAGGTGTCAGGAGGGCAAGAGACCAGTGCTTAAATCCCCATCAGGTTGACATCATCTAAGACTGCCACACTGGGTTTTCCTGCCATGGAGCCTGTAAGTTGCAATGGAGTGTGTGTGTGTGTGTGTGAGCCTAGGGAGACCATGGACTTGTTGAGAGGTTGGCATTCTGATGCACAACCAGAGGGTGATTAAGGCTGGCCACGGTGTCACTGCTGTGGCCAGTTCAACATTACAGATTGTAACCAATTGCCACCCCCATTCCTCAACATCTGCATCTGCCCTCTAAGGGGCGGGGGGGGGGGTCAATGGCATGGTGGTATATTTGTGGTACACTCTCCCTCTTACACACACACACCCATACACTTTTGGTCTCTCTAATTTCTTCCTCTTTCTCACCCCTTTCCTCCACCCATTCTCTTTTCCTCTTACTCCTTTCACCATACTCCTCTCTTCTCCCTCAAACTCCCTTTCCCTCCTCTCCCTCTCCCCTTACCTCACATTCTTTTTCCCTTCTGCCCACTGCATTCTCCCTCCCCTGTGCCCGCATTTCCTTTCTGCCTTTCTCCATCTGCAGTGATCACCCCTGCATTCCCCTCTGCCTTCCTCTTCCTTCACCAACATACCTGCTTTCCTTGTGTTCCCCTCTACCTCCTGTCTTTCCCCACCAGCAGACTCAGCCCTGCCTTTGCCCACCAGTATACCTCTGTCCCATGGTCCCCTCTTCCTTTCCCTTCCCTCACTAACATACCTGGTTCCAATGATTATGTTTCTGTGGCCCAATCCCTGCTGTAGCTGCTTCTCCTTGGCCCTGGTTGACAGTGCAGATATAGTGATGTGAGCAGAGGCAGGGAAGAAGACAATGAGGCTGAAATTGGGTCTATTTATTTATTTGTTTATTTTGTTGCTTCTTCTAAGCTGTGGTGGCAACACTGCTATAGGGATGTGAGCAGCGGCAGGGACTCAAGGAACCAACATGGCTAAAGCATTTTTTTTCCTAGTTCGGTCCCTGTTATTGCTCCTTCTCCTTGACTGTGGCAGCAGCGCTGGTATGGAGGTTAGAGCATGGGCAGGTACAGAGGAGAAAATGGACTGATGGTTGGGGCTATTTTGTGATCCAGTTCCTGCTGCAGCCACTTTTCCCTTTCCCACCCTACTTCTGTGCCTGTGCAGTACCTCTCTCCCTTGTGCAAGAGCCGGAAGGATATGGAGGGACTTGCTTCTGCAGTGCTTATTTTCAAAATGGAAAAACTATTGAGACTTCAATGCAGACAGGAAAAATAAGCTCTGTGGGTCCAGCCCATGGACCATAGTTTGGGAACCCCTGTTGTACAGCCATATAAACATATAGGCGTAACACAAATCAGCACTGGCTGTCCCTGAGACCATTTTGATTAATGTAAAATATCGGTGCCAGTGGGGCAGGAGCAACTAGAAATCAGTCCTGCCCCTTTCCAAGCTAAAGAGCCACCCAAAAAGGGTAAATGGGAAACAGGACGGCCCCAGCCATAGCTTATTTGCAAGGGGTGGGGGGGAAGGTGTAGGGCACCCTGGGAGGTCTTGGCTCCAAACCGGGCTTATTGGCAGGGTGGGGGGGAAGGTGAGGCTGGGAGAAACCACAGGCACTGAGGTGAGACCCCAGTGAGGGTTCATTTTGATTCTTTTTTGTTTTAATTTGTTTTTAATGTTTATTTTGCTTCAGCAAACAAACCAAACTGAAATAAACATTAAACAAACCGAAATCCTCCCCCTAAAACAAAACAAAAAAACCCCAAAAAAATGTTTAATTGTTCCCCTGCACATCCCCTACTAAATATTCTTAATAGAAGTAAATATACAAGAAATCATGGAACAAATAAGCTTTGCCTGATGCCAATATCAATGTGTTTCTGCAGCAGTCACATTCTTCTGTGCTTTCCAGATCAATAATCAGCTTAACACATATGATAATTTTTACTGATTATATATTATAAAATTAGAGGTATAAACTGTTTTCTGCAAATTTTTTAATGCTAAATCATCATCATTAAAAGCTAAACACAATGGAAATTCCACAAGAATGTATCATTATTCTTTTCTGTTAGTAAGTGATTTTAGAATTCACTGTGCAAAACAGTCAAGCTCCCAATTATGAGAAATGTATTATGAATTCATCACAGAGGGGTGGCACATTCAGATGTACCTGATGATTCAAATAGAAGCTGAGGAAGTAATTCTGATTTCTTACTAAGAATGGCATCTGTAATATTCACAAAGTAGGATGAGCCCAGGAGCCAATTATAGAAAGATTAGGTCATCTTTAATATCCAACTTTTATTGTATAATTTGAACTCAGTTAGCTATCTATACTTTAATCAAAGTTTTCTGTAATTCGGTTTATCTCATAACATCTTTTGCTGTAATTCATTTTCGTATCAGCTTGCACAACTGTGAAAATGCCATTACAAAAGGAATTAAATGCTTCCCAGTTATTGAAACAACCTGGTTCTAACAATGCCATTAATACTGGTTTATAATGAATACAAATATAGTCATTTTAACTTGTTTCTTTTATAAGGCAGTGACAAGATTACTGTATACATGAAACTTTTCTAAACTGTATTTTATTTTTTTCCATTCCTGCATTCCAATAACAGATTTAAAGAGTAAGTACTTATTTTTATTTACACTATTCTTCTGATGCTCAGACCTTCAATAGGGATGCATACAGTATTTTCATTTTGTCAGCTTTGTTTGTTTGAAATAGTGTGCATTACATTTTTAAATAGTGTGTCTTCCAAAATGAAATAGCAGACACTAAAGAGTACAACTTTAAAACATCTCCATGTGATCCCATGTACATGTGTATATGAGTACACGGAGATCTGCTATAGTATTGTATAACCCATGTGTATCTGGTCCACACAGATTATAAAATGTGCATATGTTTCTTTATGCATGAATATCAGCAATCCATTGAAAGTGCACACTGTTTCCAACTTATTTTATAATCATACACGTGTATACTTTATGTGCCATAACACAGAGCTTATTCATATAAAACCCCAATTTATATGCAGAAGTAGGAATATTTTAAAAGATTATGTGCATTAGGGATGTGAATCGTTTTTCAACGATTAAAATTATCGTCCGATAATGTTTATATCGTCTTAAATCGTTATAGAACACGATACAATAGAAATTCTAACGATTTATCGTTAAAAATCGTTAAATCGTGTTAGTGCGCACTAACTCGAGTTAGTGCGCACTAACGGGGAGTTAGTGTGCACTAACTCGATTTAGTGCGCACTAACTGAAAATGATACAAATAAACACTTTCCAGGTCACTGAAGGTCAGTTAGGAATGAATATGTGTTCCTATTGGCTGGCTGCCCTCTTATCTATTGATGTTACCAAGGTTACCACTGAGGTGATGGTTGGGGGGATGGGAAATGGAACTGGAAACTAACGAACACCAACAGAAAATGAAACAAAGTGTTCACACTTCCCAGGTCAGTAAAGGTCACTTAGGAATGAATATGTATGTATGTATTCCTATTGGCTGGCTGTGCTCTTATCTATTGATGTTACCAATATGGTTGGGGGGATGTGAAATGGAAACAGTTGGAAGCTTGACAAAAAAAGTAATGTAATGATCATCACTCACGTGACTAGAACTTGTTTGTTTATTATTTTTGTTAGCAGGCACCTGAAATGCTAGTGCATGTTGAATTTGCCAATCACTGTGCATTTTAGAAAGGTGGTCCTGGCTGGAACTGTACACAGTTCAAATATATGTAATTGATTGTTGGTAAGTGTATTTTTTAAGTAGCCACACTGGCACCAGTATGTTTACTTTTCCTCCTACTTAACTCACTAGCTCAGCTTTGTAAGAAGGGCTTCTCTGCTTGTGTGTTGTTTTTGTTTGGTGTGAGGAGAGCAGAAACATCAGATCTTTATTCAATCTACTACAGTCATCTCTTACAGTGCCCTATCCCTATTAATACCAGGAGTGTTGTGATCTTCCTGCACACAGTGCCCTAACCCTGATACCAGTCTGAGACAGCTCCCTCCCTGCATTACTAGTGAGAGGCTGGCTTCACAGACAGGGGGGAGCTGCCTGACCCTCACTCCTGACTTCCCCCATGTCCCAGCTAGTGAATGGGTGTGTGGGTGAGGGGGGGGGGGGGAGGATGGTGAAGTCTGAGACAGCTCCCTCCCTGCATTACTAGTGAGAGGCTGGCTTCACAGACAGGGGGGAGCTGCCTGACCCTCACTCCTGACTTCCCCCATGTCCCAGCTAGTGAATGGTGTGTGGGTGAGGGGGGGGGGGAGGATGGTGAAGTCTGAGACAGCTCCCTCCCTGCATTACTAGTGAGAGGCTGGCTTCACAGACAGGGGGGAGCTGCCTGACCCTCACTCCTCCGGGGTATTGTGATCTTCCTGCACAAAGTGCCCTATCCCTGATACCAGGGGTGTTGTGATCTTCCTGCATGCAGTGCCCTATCCCTATTAATACCAGGAGTGTTGTGATCTTCCTGCATGCAGTGCCCTATCCCTATTAATACCAGGAGTGTTGTGATCTTCCTGCATGCAGTGCCCTATCCCTGATATCGGGATGGGTGCAAGAAGATCACAACACCCCCCGGTATCAGGAATAGGGCACTGTGTGCAGGAAGATCACAACACCCCCAGTATCAGGAATAGGGCACTGTGTGCAGGAAGATCACAACACCCCTGGTATTAGGGATAGGGCACTGTGTGCAGGAAGATCACAACACTCCTGGTATTAATAGGGATAGGGCACTGTGTGCAGGAAGATCACAATACCCCTGGTATCAGGGTTAGGGCACAAGTTCTAGTCACATTGACTGATCACATTACTTGTTTTGTCAAGCTACCAACTGTTTCCATTTCCCATCCCCCATATACTGTCAGTAGGAAACTTGGTAACATGAATAAATAAGAGGGCAGCCAATAGGAATACATATTCATTCCTAAACTGACCTTAACTGACCTGAAAAGTGTCAAATTGTATCATTTTCAGTTAGTGCGCACTAACTCCCAGTTAGTGCGCACTAACTCCCGTTAGTGCGCACTAATCGGAAAAAACGATTTTTAACGATTTTTTAACTAAAAAATCGTGCCTAAGATGATTTTCTTGCCCTGCCACACGATTTCTATCGTTAAGACGATATGGAAAACGATTCACATCCCTAATGTGCATAATTGAAATCATCAGTTTGTCGCTACCTCTACCAGTTCATCCAGTCCATTTTCAGTTCATTGAAATCCTACTAGTACTTTACTCTGAGTTCTGCCCAGTTCGCCCAGACCTCCAGCCTAAGAATAGCAGATCACAGATGAGTCTGATATCACTTGTGCTAGATAATTAGCAGGTGTAAAATTATGTTAATAAGTTGCCTAATATATTTGCATAAATCTCTTAGAAATTAGTGATTTACATGCATTCCTCTTGGACCCACCCTAAATGCCCCTGATATGTGCAGGGTAGGAAATACTATAGTAGATCTCCATGCTGCCATATCTTCTCTGAAAATTACCCTCAGAGTAAAAATCAGAATAAAAAGGACATGTTCATACCAATAATAGATACACCAACTGCATACTTTAAAAGGTGTAATCATGACATCACAAAACACAAATTCTATTACAATAAATTCTGTATTACAATGTAATCTTCATAAAATCTCTGATTGCAACACAAAATGCACTAGTCATACATAGAACGAGACTCGACAGGAACCAGTTTTGCTTACAATATGGTAACAGATTGGACCTCAATTTTTTGAAGAAAACTATTAATCTGTGTGCCTCTTTTGTTTGATTTTTTTCCTTTATATGATAAATTCATGGTTTTGTTTCAATAAAAGTAACATACAGTAATATGGATACTTTCACTCTTTTATTTATATATACAGTACATGGATTTAAATGATTCATGGATAATGTATTATCACCAGTTGGTACAACTTGATCTGTAAAAATACAGTACACTTGCGACCTTATAGAATGCAGACTCACTTGTAACATGGAGTGACATTTTAGACCCCAAAACCAGTGTTATATAAGTTCCCAAGTGCACACTCCTCATTCACTCACAAGCAGTGCTTATCCTTACATAAAATCATCAAATCACTATTTTATCTTTTCTTAAGGCAGCAAATTCCTCTCAATTCCTAATGTTTCATCTTTTTTTTTTTTTTTTACCAATCAAAGGCCCAGTCTATCTTTTATACATCAGAGACTTTATGAGGTTTACATTGTAATGCAGAATTCATTGTAAATGAATTTGAATAAACAAATAAATAAGATATTTTTGAGAAGAGGGATTGGGTTAATTTTTTGAGTTTATATACATAAATGTACGAGGACCCATGTATATAGCATTTTTATTAAGTGCTAAGGTATTTTTTATATCAAATATATCCCAATCACCAAGCTGGTAGTAGAATTTATGTAAATAGCAAATATTTATAATCACTTTCCATGTAGTGACCAAATGGCAAAATATCCAAACCATCCTCTAAAAGTTGCCTCCACCAGTTCACCCAGGCCTCCCACCCAAAAACTGCAGACAACAGACATGTCCAATTTCACTTGCACAAGTCAATTAGCAGGTGTAAAAATGTATAAATAAGTTTGATAATGTATACGTGTATATCGCTTATGAAATAACAACTATGACATGTACTTCTGAACCACACCCCAGAATGCCCCTAGCCTGCCCTTTTCCTCTTCCAGTAAAATATATGCAGAAAATATGTCTGTTCTCACCATTTATAAAATAGCATATTTGCACATACATGTTATATGCACATATATGCTATTTTAGTGTGCAAAAACCCTTTTAGAATTTACTCCTATATGTTTAAGTCTGTGAAGTTTACTGAGTGAGACAAAGGCTTGCAATTTTCTGTACTACAATTCTAGTGAGAATCAATGTTATTAAAGTTTAATTGACCACCTTGTTCAAACAGAGTTATCCAGAGTTGTCTGGAGGATAAATGGTAGTTGTAATAATGATGACTATTGTATTTTTTATATCCCTGTAGGGGGTCATTATTTTGTAGACTTTGGCTGATTGAGGGGATGGTCTGCTGCATGAATCAGCTCTGACAGGGCGAGGAGGGGGTTGTATTATTGGATGTGATAATATCAGATAAGAGGAGGTGCTTGAGAATTTAGGATTTGATTTGGCTGTATTTTGTTAATGTATTTTTTTTGGTAGAATTATAAACCTTCTTTGGAAATGCCTGGATTATTCAGTATATCAATATAAATAAATTAAGCATTGTGTGTCATATTAATGACTATTTCAGTGATAAATGACCATGTTTGTATTTATTTAAAAAGGAATGTAAATAGTATCTTCTAGAGCAATTTAAAACATTTATGAAGCAATGAAAACATAAATAACATAATGCAATATGCTAGCTTTTGCCTCTTCTTAGAGTACAGAGCTTAGTGTTACAAGAAGCACAATAGAAATGTAATGTGTAAAATCAAAATACAGAGATCAATATTCAGTGAGTCAGTGAGGGGATAAGTTATCTTTATAGTGAGAATAATTTTCAACATGATTTTATGCCTGTAAATGAGCTTTTTAAAAATTACCCTGGGGGTTATATGTGTACAAGAATGCACAAAAGCAATTTTGTGCATTCTTGTATATGTATATTTGAAAGAGGCGATCCCGGGGGCAGAGTGGGGCATGGAATTCATTTACACAAATATTTTCAGTTTTTAAAAGTACGTGTGTAAATGTATGTGTGAATATTTACGCTTGCTCCATGTAAATGTGCGTACCTGTGCCATGCAAAGTCTTGCTAGTTTTCAGCTCTAAGCACGCTGTTATGAAATTGGAATTCCTAAGCAGAACTTACTCAGATAAGCATTCTACTGAATAGACAGGTAGAGTTACCCATCTCACTTTTCACAAATAACTTTAGAACTGTGATTGTACAAAGCTGAAGAGTGATCAATATGGCGCTTTATAGCTTAAAATCTAGCCTTACCATGAATCCAGTTTTGCTCCTTTTATATCTGGTTAAATTTGCACAAAACTGAATCTTTTTGGTATCCTAAGGTGTTTCATAACATTTGACTTGGGTGGGATTTGTGGCTTCTTTACTTATGTAGTTTACATAAAAATGAGGACAAATGTACCCAGAAAAAGGGGAATATACTTAAAAGAGAAGATTAATGCAGGTAAAAGATGAATTTACCTGCATACATATTTTGAGTATGGACCTCACAGTGTTTAGTTATGGTAAAGTGAGAATTATAATACTTTTGTTTTCTTCTACAAAATTTACTAAAGGCGACAAGCAGAGTGTGCGAAGACAGCCAGAATCCAGATGGCCTTGCCAGCAGGCAAACCATCAATTGCTGCAGCCAATAACTTATATGAAGAACTAGGTGACAACACCATGTAAGTTCAAAGCATGAATTGTTCACTAAAAATATCACTGAATCAAAATATTGTTTAAAGCTGTAGGATATCATTTATCACAGTGTAACTGCAAGATTTTTCTTGGTGGGATGTCTTTCAAACTATAACACTGTTCCTGTAAATAATTGAGGAAAGCTTAGAAGAGAAGGCTTTACTATTATTATATCTATGTACTAAAATGCAATAGCAGTAACACAAATGTAAATGTGCTTTGGCATGCATTAATGCTTGCAATAATTAATGCACTTAACTGTGTTAGTCTGTGTTAAAGCATACATAACATGGCTTAATGCAAAAAATATTAAAACAAGACAAGTAAGGAATAATTTTCAAAAGGATTTACACTCATAAAACTGAGTTTTACATGTGTAAATGCACGTTATCCATGTAAATGAGCTTTTGAAAATTGCTACAAAATATACCTTTGAATTGTCCATAGGTTATTCACATATAAGTGCACTTTAGGCATGTAAATGGCTTTTGAAAATTGCTAGGATAATATGTTAGATTTACATGTGTAACTCCTTTCAGAATTACCTCCATTATGTGCAAATGCACCTGGCTATTTGATCACCTCCCTACCCACTCCATTGAATTCAATTCAAATCGTATTAATGACCAGATCCCCCAACCCCTTGAGTCTCCAAAAAAAGGCCTCTGAGACCTTATGTTCTTCACATCTTCGAAAGGACTCCAAGCTCAGATGTCCAACCTTCTTTTCCATCAGGAACCCTCTTCTTCGCCTACCCCTCCGAAGATCCTAAAATAAAGATGGGGGAGTAAAAAGCATGATTCCCTCCTGTCTCACTGACTCCAATGACCAAAATGTTTCTTGCTGACTTAATGAGGTCCTTTGTCTTAGGAGTGCAATTCAAAGAAAGCATAAGTTTGGCCAAAACCATTTTGGCTATGGTAACCAGTATGGCAGGAAAGATCATGCTTTCTTTTGCCCCATCTTCAGATGGGGTAGGAAAGGGGGATAACCTGGTAAAAGGGAGGAACTTGAGGGTAGATCAGATCTCAGGAGTCCGCTTTTGGAGACTCAAGGAGAGCAAGGGCACATTGGATATCTGGGGCCCTCTATTGAAAAATCAAGAGGTAGGATGGTCAGACATGTAGCTTCAGGGACCATTCTTTGAAGATTTGTAGGTTCAAGGTCCTTATCAGAAATGGCCTTCATTTTTGACTGGATATTCTTCTACATATAAGGGTCAAAATTTAGGCTTCTAAATTTAATCCTGCTATTCATTTGTATAGATTTAGACTCCTAAGGTAGGTACTTAGTGCAGAAAATCAATGCTAAGACCTAACACTTTTCCCTGTCTAATTCCACCTCTGTAGCCACAATACATTTGGCATAAGTTAGAGTTAAAATTGAAAAACATTTATGTTGTACTATAGTTAATGGAGAATGTCTTCCTGTGTCAAAAAATTGCTAACAATATATTGACTTCAATAGAAATTTGCATACCAATAACAGGTGATCTCTAAAGACAAGGAACTCACTAATCGCACAGATAGGCAACATCATTGTCACTCACTAGTGCCAGAAACCTTTGCCAGAGTTTTCTATGAAATTCTTAGAAATCCTCTTGAGTGGTAGTTCCTATTCTCCCTGCCCCCACAGCATGCCTCTGCATAGGTAAGCATCTTCATTTTCAGTTTTTATTTTGATTTCATCAAGAATTTATCAGTGTTTACTACAACCAACTGATTTTCTGCTGGTTGGTTGGTTATTACAAATACTGAAAAATTCTCAGGCCAAGTATAATAAAAACTAAAAACAAAAGCCCCTAAGTATTAGCGATGTTATATAAAAAAAAAAAACAGAACAAAACAGAAGCATTCTCTGAACCAATTAATAAAATGTCATCCATCTGTGTGACTGGTGATTCACCTTATTCACTTATTTCATTAAAAATGTACAGACATCTAGACAATAATTACTAGAAATTAACAGACTGTGTTGCTCAAAGTATCATACATTTGTACAATTTTGCAGACCTTTTCAATTGTTCCATCATTCAAAAATAACATAAAATAAGTTACATTTTTAGGAACAAATTGAATATTAGATCAAATATGCTTATTGTAAAATAAATGATTATGATATATGATATCCCTAAAAAACATTGTGATTGCCTAGTACTGTTACATAGTAACCACCATGACAATTCTCATTAATGCAGTACATTTCTTATGTTAAGCTGATGAAATGTTCTGTGATATTTAGTCCTTTTCTAGAATTGCATTCATATGCAGTAGATCACAGTAGTACAATCACTTGGATAATAATAGCAATTTTATGGAAGTTATAAAATGAATACAGTGAATATTTTATTATAGCAGTATGATGCTGGGTCTCCCTCCCCTGACCTCCTCTCCACCCCTCCAATGATACACAAAATAATGTCTGCCCCAGTACTCCCTCCTAGCACTGTCCTCACCAATATATAAATAAAAGGCCATGGCTCTGATACGTCGCTTGCCCCTCCCCACTTTCTTAACACATGCAGAGACCCCCTAAATACCCCAAGCAGGGAAGCAGTAATTTCTTACCATGCTCCAGGTGTCCAGGGTATGTCCAGCTCTGGGAGGGAATGGCGTTGGAAGGTTGGGGCTGGAGGGAGCCTGGAGCCAAAACGTTTTATTTAAATGTCTGGGGAGGGATAGGATGAGGAGGGGGACCTGGGCTTAAATGTTTTGTGTAACATCGAAGAAGTGAGCAGGAAGTGAGGGGATCCTGGTGCCATAGGTTTTCTCATATTTTTTGGTCAGAAAGAAGAGGAGATCCTGAGGGGACTGTTGGGGCCCTGCATTCATTTTTTTTTATATTTAATTAGGCAGGGAACAATTACCCAGATAATTTTAGTCCTATTGTTCCTCCCTAACAGTGCGGATGAGATAATCTTAAGACCTCCCCTACCCCTATGCCGAAATGCCCCACACTGCTCCTTTTTATCCAGTTAAATTTTAATCAGATAATCACTTTCCCAGTTAAAATGTAATTGCTGAGAAGGGCCATAAATTCAAAACTCTGGGTTTGTCCTGCTAATTTCAAGGTTAGCTGGACAAACCTTTTTGACTAGTGACTGTAAATATCCTATTAGCAAAAAATGCCCAGTGTTGCTCGAGTAGTCTAGCCTGTGTGTGTGCACCAGTGTTTGTATTTTTCTGTGTACCTGTGAGTGTATCTGTGTGTCTCTGCCTGTGTGTGTCTGTATGTGCCTGCCTGTGTGTGAGCATATGTATTTGTGAGCCAGTATCTATATGTGAACCAGTATGTACATGTATGCAAGCCTGTGAATGCAAGCTTGTGTGCACTTCTGCCCATTTGCTATGCTTATGCATGCTTGTGAGCTCTTGTGCCAGCTTGTATGCAGCTATGTGTGTATGCCTATGCCTGCCTATCCCTGTGTGTAGGAGCATGAGAGTCAGAGCATATTAGCAAACATTATCCAGTGTTGCTCAGGTTGTCAAGTCAATAACAGCCTGTGTATGTGCTCCTGGTTATATGTGCCTGGGCCTGTGGGTGTATGTTGTGGCATGTGTGTGTGTGTGAGTGCATGTGTCTGTAGGTGTGTGTCTGCCTGTGCATATGTATATGTGTGTGTTTGGGGGAGCCTTGTGTGTGTGTGTGTGTGTGGGTGGGTCTGTCTGCCTGCTTGTGCATGTGTAGGTGTCTGTGCCTGTGTTTATGTGTGTTCATGCCTGTGCCTCTGGGTGTGTGTATGTGTGTGCATTTGTCTGTGCTTGTTTATGTGTGTGCCAACCTCTGTGTGTGTATGTGCCTGTGTGTGTTTGTGACAGTGCTTTACAGACAGTATATATTGTCTTTGCACAATGCACTTTCCACTGTTATGGGCACCACCTGATGGCCACAGACAAACACAAATAGTGTGACCGACCAATCAATAAATGACAGAAGCCTTTTATATCATGGAATATATGTACAAACATTTATCAGGTTAATTCTGAGTTAATTAAATAATAAAGATATAAAAATACTGATGTATTATATCATCTTTGATGTAGAAAATCCTTGATTCAACAATTATTATTCAAACTAAATCACATTTTATTCCACCAATACAATTGAATATATCAAAATATTGTGATGCACTGTCACATTAATAAAAAAAAATTAATCATGAACATATTTACAATAGAAAAAATAGACAATCACAGTATTTGTTTCATTTTCATTTTATAGTTTGACTTTTTTGTATCTTAAAAGTATTTGAGTAATAAAATCCTTTTTATTTTCTATCTTATTTTTATCCCCATTTCACTGAAACTGTTTTTGTTTTCTGCTTGATCTCCATTCTTTCTTCATTTGTGGAAACATAGGCATCAGTAAGTAAACCAAATTCCATAGTCATCCTTAATATAGTTAAATGATGTAATGCTTGCCTATATTTGCTTAATTTTTTTAATATACGTTTCGAAGGGAAGAAGGCTTAAAATATTTCCATGTCTTTGTGCATATGTGTGTCAGTCAGAGTGTTCCTTCCATGAGTGTTTGTTTCCATAACCACACCAAATTTTTAGTACTTCACAAAGTACTTTGTCTTTTATCCATATATTTGCATGGACACATAAATGTTCCCTTAGTTCTAAGCAGAATTTATTGTATTATATTCATCCCTATTGTAGTTTCTATCTAATCATTTTAACTTAGAATTATTAAAAAGCTTCACATTTTATAAAAGGCATTGGGGTAGATTTTTTAAAAAAGCGCGTTCGCGTACTTTTGTTTGCGCACCAGGCGCAAACAAAAGTACGCTGGATTTTATAAGATACGCGCATAGCCGTGCGTATCTTCTAAAATCCTGGATTGGCACGCGCAAGGCTGCCGATTTTGGGCAGCCGGCGCGCGCCGAGCCGCGCAGCCTGTCTCCATTCCCTCCGAGGCCGCTCCGAAATCGGAGCGGCCTCGGAGGGAACTCTCTTTCGCCCTCCCCTCACCTTCCCCTCCCTTCCTCTACCTAACCCACCCCCCCGGCCCTATCTAAACCCCCCCCTTACCTTTGTCCGTAGCTTTACGCCTGCGAGAAGCAGACGTAAATCTACGCCCGCCAGCGGAGTGCTGGCGCGCTGTGCTCCGACCCGGGGGCTGGTCCGAAGGCCTCGACCACGCCCCTGGGCCAAATCCGTGTCATTGGGTCCCGCCCCCCCGACATGCCCCCAACACGCCCCATTCCGAAAACCCCAGGACCTACGCGCGTCCCGGGGTTCTGCGCGCACCGGCGGCCTATGGAAAATAGGTGCGCCGGCGCGCAAGGCCCTGCTCGCGTAAATCCGGGCGGATTTACGCGAGCAGGGCTTTGAAAATCCGCCCGATTAGTTTTATGAGGAATTCCTAAGTACTTTTCCTCTTTTCTAAACTCCTTGGAGGCATATAAAGTCTGATTGTTTCAGATATGTGAAAGGCCAAACAGTGGACTATTCTCTGTGGATTATTTGTCATGCATAACTTATCAACTAATAGGGGCGGATTTTCAAAGGATTACGCACGTAACCCCAAAAACCCGCTCCTGTGTGCACCGAGCCTATTTTGCATAGGCCCGGCGACGCACGCAAGCCCCGGGATGCGCATATGTCCAGGGGCTTGAAAAAATGGGTGGGGAGTGGGCAGGCCAGGGGCGGGGCAGGACCAAGGCCTCTGGCACAGCGGTCGTGCCGGTGCGCGCAACCTACATCTGCCCAGAGGTAGGCGCAACGTCACCAACAAAGGTCGGGGGGGGTTAGATAAGTCTGGGAAGTGGGTTAGGTAGGGGAAGAGAGGGGAAGATGGGGGGGGATCGGAAGGAAAGTTCCCTCCGAGGCCGCTCCGATTTTGGAGCAGCCTCGAAGGGAACAGAGAATGCCATTGGGGCTCCCCTAGGGCTCGGCGTACACAAGGTGCACAAGTATGTACCCCCTTGCAAGCGCGCATGTTATAAAATCGGGCATAGATTTAAAAATCTGGCCCATACTGTTTATCTCTAAGCCATCTAGATCCCCGTGTTTATTCAACCTACACTTTCCCCAGATTTTATAGATAGAATTAGCTATAAAGACTGTAAATGGGCAGAAATAAATGGGCACAGACAACAGCTGTATGCATGCCACTTGCGCTAGTTATTAGGCATGCGCATTCATCACTTCATTCATTTGATTTGATTTGGCAGTACACACATATCTGATGAATGGATGGTGGATGCGCAGAAACAAATGGTGTGTGCATATGTACACACCGGGTACATAACACATACACTATTCATTTCTGTGTGCACACAATCCATTCGTCAGATATGTGCGTCAAAACAAATCAAACGAATGGAGCAACAAATGCACATGCTAACTAGTCATAAAATAGCAAGGTATGTGCATACCTGTTGACCCCACCCTGGAACACTCCTGCCCTGCCCCTTTTTTAACTATGCCATTTTATTCCCATGCCAGTACGTGAATGCTTATGGGTCAAGGTTTATAAAATAGGATGGACAAGCATATGCACATGCATCTGACAATTTTTGATTGTGCATCTCTTTTAAGATTCACATTTAAGTGTTAGAGCTGTTATGGAATAGCATGTTTGTAGACATGAGCATCTCTAAAATTTTATTCTGTTTGTTTTTCAGATTTTGGTATGTTTATTGTTTATTTTGGTTGTGGTCTTTACCAAACCAAAATAAACATTAAAAAAAATAATGGTGCTCCCAAAGCCCCTCTGACCCCCCCTTCCAACACCCCCTTCCAACCCCCTGAAAAAGTTGCAGGAGCCAGGGACTGCCCTAACCCCCACTTATCCCTTCTTTGGGGGTCCTACTATTGAAAGGGGCAGGAGAGATGCTGACTTGTTTCCTGCCCCTTGGGCATTACTTCAAAATGGTGCCGGATGGCTCTGAGACTGGTGCAATATTGATGTTAAAACTGTAGTGATCTCAAGGCTGCCTGTCACAATTTTCTTGTAGAGAAGTATGTTAGCATGTCTGTACAACAAAATGGTATCAGTCAGCCCAGAAACTGGCATCATTTTGCCATCATTATGGCAGCAGTCTCGGAATTGGCTGGTTCCATTTTTGAAAAGATGAACAAGGGGCAGGAGGCGAGTTGGTATTCCTTCTGTCCTTTTCACTAATAGGATTCCCGTGGGGTAAGTGAGGTCAGGGTAGTCCCCAGTCCTTTTTTCAAGAAGGGAGGGGGGCTAAGAGGGTCCCAGAGGATGGTATCTTTTAGGGAGGGAGATTAAAGGAGCATGAGGAGGTCCCGGACTTTGCAGGTTTTTGGAGGGAGCTTTGAGGAGGCCCCAGCAAAGCCTCAGGAAAGCCCTGGGTGGTCTCAGGGAAGCCCCAGGGAGTCCCAGACTACTGGTAGAAGTGGGGGGTTTTGCAGCTTTTTTGTCAAAATGAAACAAAAGGGAACCCAACAAAATATTATTGGTTTTTCTATCATTCTGTTTTGATAACATAATGAGACAAAATAGGAACATGTCAAATGAATGCACATCCCTCTAGGTGTGCTACAAAGCTTCTGTCTTTTTGGCAGGGTTTTGTGGTACATCAAAATGTGCTTATAGTGAAGGGAGTTTGCTATTATTGAGATCTAGAACCTAATTAATTTAATGAAATAAAAAAATCATATAATTCAATAGAAACAAAAGTTTATCATAATGGCTTAAGGGCATACATTCCCTCTTCATCCCCTACTGCATAACAAAGTAAAGACTGCTAATCAGTTGTATAAAGGTTGAGGGTTATTTCTGTAGAAGTTAGAAATCACAACAATAAAGATTTAAGAAACACGTTTTTGGGTCCAGGGTCACACTTGTGTCTACTTATAGGTTATAAATAATAATAGCATAATAAAATCCCCACTCCACCAAAAAAAAAAAAAAATGAATGGAGTATCCCAGTTCATGGTGTTGTATGTAGAGTGAAGGCACACTTTATCATGATCATAGGTGCCAAATTGTCTGGCTACGAGTTATATGTTGTTATATGTCATACAGGTTAACCTCATGTTTCTAAGGGTAGTAACTGCTACTCTGTGCAGGTTACCCCCATGATACTCTTAAGGGTAGTAACTGCCGCTCTTTACAGGTTACCCACATGCATTTTATTAAGGGCAGTATTGTAGTAGTATTACTCTAGAGCTATGAATAAAATACAAAATATTGGCAAGCTTCTCCTTCATTTAGCCCCTATAAAGTTTTAAATGTAAATGTTCCATGTCAGTAGTTTAATAGTTAAAGCCTTTTGTGTTTGGTAACATTATTTATATGGATGTCCTGTCTGATGCTTTCTCCTTTGTACCTGCATGCTTTCTTACAAGATTATTTTCTTTTCTTTCAAGTCTTTTTTTTCTCTACCATTTTCATCAAAGCAGGGGGGAAAAGTCAGTTTTAGAAGAAAATCATCAAAGACTTTTAAGCAGTTTTGCTTCCCGTGCTACTAAGGTTCATAAACAAACTAGTATCGGTGGATTATTGAATAGTAATCTCCCCAAATCTGCAAGTAACATTACATTTTTATCAGATGAAACTCCTTTAACAACTCAGAACCCTCTTTATGTGGAAGGCCTAGCCCCAAGTTCTGTGAGTTGTGGGTTAGAATGGCGAAATAAATCTATACTGGAAACACTCCTACCTGCAGGAATAGCAATGAAAGATTCTCTTCTGTGGAGCTCTTCAAGAAGCATTCAGCAAGCATGGACCTTACCAACTTGCCTTACTAAGAAAGACATGTATGATATTCTGGGTAGATCAGTTATTATGGATCCAGTCCAAGAATCACAAAAAGAAATAATAAGAGAAAATAAAAAAACTAAAACTCAGCTAAACAATGCTAGAATTAGCAGCAACTCAAAATCTAAGAACTCTACAGGCTCCAAGTTTGCAGTGAATGTTCAGGCAAAACAATTTGAACAGCAGGTTTTGCAGGATACCAAACATGAGCAATCCCATGACACGAAAGAATTACATTCATCAACAAGTAGAAACTTTTATCAAGAAGAGTTTGCTCCAAGGCACTTGCTTTCTTCTCCATGTGATGACCACCCTTCTTTCATATCCTTTTCACCTTGTTCTGAGACTGCTGAACCTGAGTTATCTGCAGCACCTACAATTGTCATAACTCATTCTAACTTCTCTGAAGACTTTAATCCTTCTCCAATAAACAAACCAACTCCATCATCGTTTAGGCAAAGGACACAAATTCACCAAAGGGATCCGACTGCTGAAAATGAAGTTGTTAAAAACATTCCAGAGCCATCAAGCACTCGACATCCTAATCCTCCTCCACTTCCAGCTCATCCCCCACTTGCACCTTCTTCACCATTGTATTCTCTGTCTTCTTCATGCACATTGTGCCCCTTCTCTCTGTCCACAGTGAAACAGATCCAAACTCCTTTTAGAGCACCAGCAGCACAGATCACTCTTTATGATTCAGGCCCCTGCAAGGAGCTAAAGGGTGTTCTAAAAAATATTCAAAACTCAGCAGAAATTGAAATATCAGTTGCCAACACATATAGTCAAATAGACAAAAAAAATGTTCTACAAAAGCATATCTTTAAGTCTATACCTCTTGAAATACCAGCAGAGCAAAATGCTAAAAGTGTGGCTAAGTATGATAAAAAGTTGAGCTTCGAAAATCTATTTCCATCTCAATCCACCGCACTCTAATGTTGTTGGCTGCATTTTGTTTTGCTTAATGCATGATTCTATCAAAATGCAAACTGAGAAAAGTTGCATTTCACTTAAGGAGATGCATTCCTACTTTGTGTATTCTGTTTTATCTGTATTTAAGGTTCTTGGGATTGCCACTAATAAGTCTATATTAGTGGCCATCCCACTAACATGCACTAAAAATAGTGCTATATACTATGGGGCAGATTTTAAAAGGGTTACGTGTGTAATATTCGCGCGTAGCCCTTTAAAACCCCTCCTGCGTGCGCCGAGCCTATTTTGCATAGGCCCAGCGATGTGCGCAAGCCCCAGGACGCGCTTATGTCCCGGGGCTTAAAAAAGCGGGTGGGGCAGGGGCGGTGCATGGCTGGAGCCTCCAGACACAGCGGCTATTTGTCGCTGTGCCCGGGATTGCGCACGCATGTTATAAAATTGGGCGTAGATTTGTGCACGTCGGTTTGCACACACAAATCTAAGCCCGCGCCTAAATCTTAAAATCCGGCCCTATATGTTTTATTGCAATATAGTGATTTATTTTCTTAAAAATCCTTTAGTAAAGTGTTAGCATTTTTACGTAAAAAAAATTATAAACAGTGTCCATTTTTTAACTGTAAAACTGTGTGCTGTCTGTTGGCACCCCAACTTATGCTTGGCATTCTAAATTTATTTGTTAATATAGAAGTTCGTCTACTATTGTTAGAAATATTAAAATGCAAGACAATTATTGAAAACCACTTGTTTTGTCCATAATATATATGCTACACAAAGTTAATATTTTATAATGAAAAGTATTATTTATCATGAATGGGCAAGAACTGGAACCCAAAAAAACAGACTGCCTACTAATAAGGACTGAATTTGCTATGACAATGGGGCCTATGTATTAAGAATTTTCACATGCACACAAAGTAGGAAAAACTCCAATGTATCATCGATATTATAGAAGCTCTTACCTTGTATAGCATACTTCCATCTCCTGTTATTCCTTTTCAGTAAGCATGTGTCATACTTGTTCATTACAGAACCTTCTTTCTACTGTCCACTGTATGCCTTTTCTTTCTTATACTGAACTTCCATGTTGTGGTGTTTTACTTTTGTATGCTTTTCAATTCTTCTAATTAATATTAAAAATGCATTTCAGCTTTGCTTGTTCTTAGAATTACATCTCTTTCAATTTATTTCATGATAAATGTGCTTTACCAAAGCAAAATTAGCTTGCCTTCAAATTTAATAAAAGAGTTCTGATTGGTATTATTGAGACAAAGTCTTTAAAAGTCTTTAAGGGTCTATAATAATTGAAATTAGTGTTGTTTTGAGAGCATTGATCCAATTTAAACCTGTATATTGAAGTATCAAAGAATTCACATTAGCTTGTCATTTGAAATAAATGGGAAGTTCAAAAAAGACCCAATACACAAGATGAATAATTTAGTTTAACACATTTAATTTCTTTCTCTCTACAAAAAAAACAACTATGGTGTAATTTCTATTTTTCTTCACATTTGAACTGAAATAATGAGGCATAGTTAAGATAAATTATTAATAAAACAAAAATAACTCAGTTATGAATGTTAATGCTGCCTATTATCAGTTCAAAGCAGAAAAGCAATGGTAATGCTCTTTGGCGTAGAGTCTTAAAAGATTTTGTTTTACAAGGCTTTGCTTTTTTTTTTTTTTTTTACAGTTGATACAAGTAAGGATGCAAAAATTGTTTAAGTCAGTTTCTCTTTTTCTGCCTAATAGCCACACAATTCATGGACTTCATCTTATCATTTTTGCTGATGCACTGTATGAGAACATAAGAATAAATGATAGAAAGTTTCCAGTCCTAGTCAGCTAAAACAACAGGAAAGTTATCCTGTAAATTTACCTCAAATAATTTCACCAATTCTGGCCAATCTACCGCATAAAGGATAAAGATAGGACCTGTATTATAAATGGAAGATTTAATGTGATGCATCAAGAACGTCTGTATAAGAGAAGCAAAATATTCTAGAGAGGAAAGCAAAATTTAAAAAAGTTAAATTATAAATAAATAGATATCTGAGTCAAATGTCATCTATACTGAAGTTTGTCTGTATATCTGAATGCTGCTGTATTTTAGTACTGCACATAGTTAAACGGGGCCAGTTCCAGGGATGGATTTAGGCTTTTGCTGGTCCTAGACACTTTTGGTGTTTCCACCCCATCCTCCCATCTTCTGTAAGGATCTGTTACAGGTCAGTAGAAGGCTATTCTAGCTGGAAGGTCGAAAATCTTAGCTAGCCTGCTGCCCCTAAATGTCTGTCGCCCTAAGCAAAAATCTAATGGATGCCTATTGACAAAGTCAGTGCAGGAGTATTAGGCACCTTAGGCAAATCATATAAGCTTGTGACCCCACCCTGCTATGGCTTCAACCTCCTTCACCTGACCCATCCCATATACAATGAAAAATTATGTATGTATAATAAAAGATTTTACAAGAAAAAGAACTTTCAAAGTATAGTTTCTGAGGTGAAAATATCACTTACAAGATGTATAATATTATATGTACAGGCACTGCTGTCTGCCAACCAGAAAACCCTACTACAAAAAAAAAAAAAAAAGACACTTGGAACTCCATTGTAACATATTTTGTGTGTGTGCTTGGCATTCAGGAATCCATGAGTAAACTGAATTACAATTAAATATAGTAAACTTCCCGTACCAAAGCAGCACTACCAAAACAACAGCATTAACAATTATTGAAAACCTATGAAAAGGCAACATTGCAAAGACCCTGACCTATGAATTACAATTACAATATAGTAAACCTTCCTTACTAAAAAGCATAATTGTAAATATTACACCAGGTTCAAAATCATCAATGCATCTCCTAGTAAGAGAGCAGAATAAACCAAGATGCTTTAGCTCCTCACACAGAAATTACACGCCAGCAGATTACCTCAAGTTCAGTCACACATGCAGAACACAGACAGACTCTCACCAAATATAGTAAAGAGACTGTAAAATACAATACAATTGTGCAGACTAAAACTGAACTGGAAACTGAAACAAGGCAGACTCTGTATGCAGCACAATAATGGAAAACAGAAACATTGCCATTCCTCATAAAATATCAAACAATAAAATCAAGAAATATAAAACATTGATACTGTTAAATCCATACTAATGAATATTTCAAAATAGCTATACATTTTTAATTATTAAAAATTCATACACATTTGTTTTTAAATGTTCCAAACACCAAAAATATTGTAAAACAGCAGACACATCAAATACCACCCAATAATTCAAACTAATAAAGATGAAGAAATGCCCCCACTCTCCATACCTGGGAACTTTTGATTTCTAGATGCCCTGAGATTATCATGGATTATCTGGTGTGGTGGGGAGAAAGGATTATTGTACAAACATTTTCTCCCCTCTGTCTTATATACACACGCATTTGTTCTCTAACACACATGCTGTCCCCCACATACACACTGTCACTCATATACACATACACATATATGCTCTCTTATTCTCACACACATGCTCTCATTCACTCATACAGAATCCCCCCTCTCTCTCTCTCTCTCTCTCACACACACACACACACACACACACACACACACAGATTCAGTCTGTCACTCCCTCATACAGGCTCCCTCACGTTCTCACTTTCACACAAAGATCCTCACTCTCTCATACAGGGTCCCTTCCTCCCTCTTTCACTCATACACAAGCACCTTAACTTCCTCACACATGCACATACAGGATCCCTCTCACTATCAGGTACACATATACACACACACACAAGCTCCCTCCCTCTCTCTCTGTCACACACATACACACACACACACACACACATATAAGTTCCCTTTCATTCTCTCTCTCTAACACACAAGCAGACTCACACGGGTTCTCTATCTCTCTCACACTTTCACACTGTCATACACATATACACTCATACAGGCTTTCCTGTCTCTCACATTCACAAAAGCAAAACAGGTTCTCTCTCTTACTCATACCCACATACACATATACATACTGTCACCTTCACTCTCTCATACTGGCTTCCTTCCTCTCTCACTTCCTCATACAGGCTCCCTCCCTCTCTCTCCATCACTCACACACATGCTATTATAGCCAAAAGATATTTCTTCAATATTTGGAAGAAGAATCTATCTGAAGAAAATAGGAAAAAGCATAAGCATTGGCAAATTAAATGTAAAATATTGATAAGACAGAATCAGAGCCAAAGCGTGCCAATGGCCAATATGGACACAGCCATAGAAACATGGAAACATAGAAATGATGGCAGAAGAAGACTAAACAGCCATCCAGTCTTCCCAGCAAGCTTTCACAGTTATATTTCTTATATGCCACTGCCAAAAGACACCTTAGTGCTGTCATGTGGGTTCTCAGTAAGTGTAAACGCAGCGCAGCCCACTGGCCACACTGATGATTCTGGCGGAGCCGCACTGCTTTTTCCACTCATAGGCATTGGAATAAGGGAGGGCTGCCGACAACAGGAGAAGCCTCATTGGTGGCAGTGGGATGACACAAGATTTTCTTAACTTTGCTCACTCCTGCAGTGCTGCTACAATCCTTTCACTCACCCTCCAGGCTCCTGAACAATCGAAGGATCATAGCCTTGCAGCGCGGGCTGCTTCTTCCTCTCAGCTGTTGGCACCTGATGACATCATTCAGAAGTCAGGAGGGAGGAAGCAGCCCGTGCTGCAAGGCCACAATACTTCGATTGTTCAGGAGTAGGGAGGGTGAGTAAGGGGATCATGGCAGCACTGCAGGGATGAAAAGCATGCACAGAAATCATGCCCTGGCCACCAGTGATGAATGAGGGGATTGTGGTGAGAAGGTATGGGAAGGGGAACAAGACTACTGGGGACTGGGAGGGGAGAGGGGACTTCAGAATAAAATTTCTGGGAAGTAGAGGGGCTGGAAGGGGAAAGTGGGGCCTGGGAGCAAGACTACTGGGAAGTGGAGGGTCTGGCAGGAGAGGAAGACTGTCAGAGTCGGAGAGAGCAGGAATTAGGCCCATGCCAGCTAAGAAAAGTAGGCCCTTATATAAGGTTCTGTTGTGATACTCACCTGGAGTACTGTGTTCAGGTCTGGAGACTGTATCTCCAAAGAAACAGAGACAAGATGAAGGTGGTCCAGAGAAGGGTGACCAAAAAGGTGGAGGGTCTTCATCAAATGACTTATGAGGAGAGACTGAAGAATCTAAATATGTACACCCTGGAGGAAAGGAGGAGCAGAGGTGATTTGATACAGACTTTCAGATACTTGAAAGGTTTTAATGGTCCAAAGACAATGACAAACCTTTTCCGTCGGAAAAAAATCAACAGAACCAGAGGTCATGATTTGAAGCTCCAGGGAGGAAGACTCAGAACCAATGTCAGGAAGTATTTCTTCACAGAGAGGGTGGTGGATGCCTGGAATGCCCTTCCGGAGGAAGTGGTGAAGACCAGAACTGTGAAGGACTTCAAAGGGGCGTGGGATAAACACTGTGGATCCATAAAGTCTAGAGGTTGTGAATGAAGAGTGGGTGGCTCGCGGGAATGACGGCTGCTACCTGGAGATAATACCCTTATTCAATAAACATACACACGGTTAATGTGACTCCAACATTGCTCCAAGACTCCAACATTGCTCTAAGCTTCAACGGCCACTAGGGTTCAATCCGGAACCTGGAATGAGACGAGGACATCAGGACATGATGGACGAGGAGGATGTTCGGCCCTGTGGGATAGAGGAATCCCACCAGTGCCCTACACACCCTGGTGGGGGTGGTCACGGACCACTGGGCCGCTGCACGCCCTACTCAGCCCAGCCGGGCTGGTCGCAGACCATGCAGGGACGGGATGACAGAGCCTCAGGAATATGGATGAAGAACTTCAGGATGTGAAGACACCAGGACATGGAGACATCAGGACATGGAGACATCAGGAGACGAGACAAGAGACCAAGAACTATGATGAGGGATCCCACGAAGAAGAATTCCAAGCAGGAATGAAGAGCAGGAAGTCCAAAAGAAGACTAGCTCCTTGCGAAGGCAACTTTAGACTGAGAACTGAGCTCTTTTGTAGGGCTGGAGAATGTACATAATTCCTGCTTCTTGTAAATAAACCACCTTCATTCCCTCCTCTGTTCCCTGTATACCCATAAAGTTCCAAGTTACTTCCCTGCCTCTTCCCTTCCCTCCCACCCCAGTTATAATATCAGTTACAATGTAAAGCCCTGTTGGCTGAATTTGCTGTTGTCTGGAAACCGATGTGATGTCTCGTTCGAATGTTGGTATAGAAAAATGTTAAATAAATAAATAAATAAATAAATAAATAAAGACGCCCAGGGAGGAGTTCCAGGTGGAGCCAGAGGGACCACTCCCCACTGGCCCTTTAAAGCACTGAAGGAGGTGCGGCCCCGTGCCTAAGGAGGAAGAGGAAATAGGAGTGCAGAACCTCGGATAGCGGCCATGCTGCTGCTGAAGCACAGGAGCAGGAGGAGGGCTGCAGGCAGGCCCCGTCGTAGGAGGCGGCTTCTGAGCCACAAAGAGGAGGTCTGGGGGCAGCTCCAGCCACAAGGAAACACCGGTGGTGGCGTCCTGCCACTGAAGAGGAAGCCTCCAGGCCTGCGGGAAGATGGTGTGGGTGGCGGCTCCATGCCGCAGAGAAGAGGCTGAAGTCCACGGCTCCCTGCCGCGGTAAAGAGGACACCCAGGCGTCTCCTGTCGCGAAGGGGAACCTCGTCACAGCTCCTGCCATGCTGGCAAGATGGCGGAGGCTGCGGAGGTAAGAGGCTGCCCGAAGCTCTGGCTGCAGGCAGCATCACAACAGACTGTACTGTAGTGTGGAATAGCACGAGGAGTATCACAGGCAATTACTTCAATAGAGCTTTGTGCATCAGTTGTAAAGATGTAAAGAGGAATAGAACTGTAACTGGAGCCTGATGTAAAGGTTCCAAACCTCTACTTAGTTACTGGTTTCTTAGTGGAATTTGGTTGAACAGTTCTTATAGTGGACCGGGCCCAAGACATTCCTTTCATTGGAATAGGAAACTTTCTGCTCTATGGATGGCTAAAACCACTCCAGTCCTAAATAACAGGTTTCTGCAAAAAAGTACAAATTTATACAGCACCTCACTCAAACCCAAACACTGGAAATTAGCTCATTCCAAAGCAATCAGTGGTGGTTCCATTTTACCAAGTTATTCATAATTCAAACACAAAACACAGGTTTTTTTTAATCAAATTCAAAGCCACAGTATCTAGAGTAAATAGGTTTATAGCAGATAGCAGCACTTAACAGTAGCAAATTGATCTAACTTTTAGAATTCAATTTCTGGCAATCCACTATAAGTCAGTCTCTGAGAGAATAGAACCCAATATTTCCTCCCAGAGTTGAGTTAAATTCTGAGATTTCCAAACCAAATATTCTTTTCCAGGGATTTCATATTCCTTCTAGGTGCTCCCTGGAATAGATGGGCCATTGACCTTCGATTTAAGCATTGAATGCATGTGCTCCATAAGAAAAATTGTATACATTTGCATTTTCACCAGCAATTATCACAGACCTCTCTTTTTGTGCTTGGCTATTTTCTTTCACTCACCAATCCAATTTTGATGTCTTCTGGCAGCCTGTCCTCCTTCTCTTGACTCACCTCATGACTGAATCTTCCTTCCACTGCCAACCTCATCCTTTATACTCACGTCTTACACTGATGGCATCATCATAAGGACCAAGGATCACAGAGTTGGAAACAGGGTTACATGACTCATATTTCTACCATGGGATATATAAGTTTATTTCCAAAGGCTGATGGGACAGCAACCCTAGAAATTGATTTCTGATCCCATTTTCTAAATTGCCACAGCAACCTCTAGTTTTTCAAGACATCTACAATAAGTGTTTGTAAGTAGGCTTAGATTTAGGTTTCTTCCCATGGTAACAAAATTTTAGGGAATGCAAAGTTCCTAACCCTCACTTCCTGAAGGCCTCAATCATACCCCAGATCTCAGAACCCTCCCCTCCTTATCCTGCCAATTCCCCCTCTCCCTCCCCCTCAGACCTCAGGAGGCTTTGATCCAGTGTATCTTTTTTTGGGGGGGACACCAGGAATACCAGGGCACATAGTTTCTCTGGGGCTACTTATCTATCTGGACCTCTCCTTCTCTTCTCTCTGTCTCTCTCCCCATACAGTTCTACACTGGCCTCTGGGGTACCATGGTCCATTCCAGTGGAGAGGAGGATACACCTTTGGGGCTCTCCTGAGTATTGCATCTGAGGTGGACTCTTGGCCCGAAGTGGGGTTGATGCTATCCATAGGGCAAGCCCCATGGGTTCCCACCATTGGGAGACAGAACAGACTAGGAGATTAGGCCAACTGGAGCTTCGCCAATACCAGCCCACGTTCCCCACATGTTGAGCCCTTGGTGCCAGGGCCAGCCGGTCTTAGGCGGGCCTCCGTCAGACAACTCCCAGTTGATGTTGTACCAGGTAGCCAGAGACCAGCAGAGATATCAGAGGGACCGAAGCAGGTCTGGAAGAGACAGGGATCCAGAGACCCGGGCGCCAAGGATGGGCCAGGAACAAGAACAGATGATGCCTGGGAAGTAGAGGGCCAAAGCCTGAGAAGGCCGAGTCCAGGGAGATTCCAAAGGCATAATCGAGAACAGGATGGAGTCAGGGCAGGCAGCAGAGCTAGTCAAGGTGCAGAGTCCAACAAAGCAAGGGTCAAAGCCAGACGTCAATCCTGAGCGTGGTCCAAACGTAGCAAGGGTCAAAGCCAGAGGTCAGTCCTTAGTGTGGGCCAAATGTAGCAAGGGTCAAAGCCAGAGGTCAGTGCTGAGCTTGGTCCAAACGTAGCAAGGGTCAAAGCCAGAGGTCAATCCAGGCAGGACTAGGAAGGAACCAGTAAAGGAGTCAGGAACAGGGACCAGGAACGAAGTCAGGAACATGAACCAGGAACAAAATCAGAAACAGGAACCAGGAATGAAGTCAGGAACTTGAACAAGCAATGAGTACACGACAAGCGTGGAGACCTGTTGCCAAGGCAAGCAACAAGTGGCGGGCCCTGCCTTAAATAGCAGGGCCCGATGATGTCATCATCTAGGGCCACAGGTTAGTTTCCCACCGCAGCCCCTTTAAATGCTGGCAAGGCACCTAGGAGAACCAGAATGCTGGACGGCAGAAAGGCATAGCACCTTCCAATTCCCACGTCCACTCAGGCAAGGGCGATTTCCCTCCTGAAAGGAATCAAATCCAGAACCCCCCCCCCCCCCACTTCCAAAAACTCCAAATTATCTCTTCATGCCTACTTCCTTTTCTCTTATTGCTTAAGCCAGAGGGGCCTAGAAAGGGACTTCTCACCAAACCTCTGCAACTATCTTCTCATGCTAACTATAACACTCTGCATTCTGCACTTGCTCAGCGCCAATATATAGGAAAAGCTAACCAATCCCAACCTTGGGAGAAGGATATGTTTATGGATGGTCTAAAAACAACCTTTCAAGTCTTTTAATGTTGGTCAAAAAGGGAAAAGAGATTGGTAAGGGATCAAAGTATCTCTTACACAGTAATGCATCCTCTTACTACAGTAAGTACAGGGATTAAGTCAGCCCATGTTTATAGACTCCACAATGATTATGAACCTCCACGCTTCCATGCAGGGGTCAAGCCTATGAGTGTGGGCTAATTTAATTCCTGTGCTTACTGTAGTAAGAGGATTCTTTGCTGGAGCAGATCACCTAATGCCATTGGTGTACAATGGGAGGGACAGGTTTTGGGGTCTTTGGGAAGGGGGCAGAGGGAAAAATTTGGAGGTTTGGAAGCTTGGGGAGGGCAATAGAATTAACAGATTCTTAAATCTGGGGGGGGGGAGGCTGTACCAACAATGCCTAGGGGTAATAGAAATCCATCGCTGCCTACAAGATTTATTTGAAAAAAATGACTTTAGTTTGATTAATTTGCATATTTTGGTTATCCTGGAAAAACAGACCTTTTTTGTGGTACTCTAGGACCAAGTTGAATAATCTAACATTAGCTCATAGATCCTTTTATAAAAACTCCTGCACTACAAACGTTACGAAGCCACACAAACTTAGATGCTCTTTCTGGTGGAATAAATAGTCTAGGCAATTGCATAATAAGAATTCCACCGTTCAATGGGAGTCTATCAGTTCATGGTCAGAAACAGTAACATATTGCAAGAACATGGCTTCCAAACCAATCTTCAGTCTACATGAAATTGCATTTGAGCAAATTTCTTGTGGCACATTGCTGCTCCTGTATGCAGAGAAATGGAATGCTTTTCTTTTGACCACTTAGATCTTTTCATTCTGCCCATCTGAATGTAAGCAGCACCTACGTGCTAGCAGCACATTTATCTTCTGGGCTCTGCACCATTCCAAACTTGTTCTGTGCTCCTGTGGTAGGTATTTGCATGTTCACTACAAACACTGGAAAGCAGCTATGAGCAAAAGTAATAATTTTACATGCATCTATGATTCTACATTAAATTGATAAGCTATAAATGAATACATACCATTAAAGTTACCTTTTATATTTACAGTTTTAATCATCTGCATCCTGACTTTCATCATTGATTAAGATTAATAGTATTACCTGTTTGATTGAAATACAATAAATACCTTTGCTTTCCACAGAAATTGCTTTAGACCATGAAGAATTTGCAGTCAGGATTGTTTAAGTAGCCTTTGGAAGTTACACATCATCTTTTAGTGATAAATCTTCATTTCAGTTGTCCATTACTTGAGGACAGCTGCAGTAATTTACCTCTGATAATCAACTGCATGGGTTGAATATTAATTGGGTTGCACTACAGATATTGACATCCAAGATTAAAAGAGATCCTCTATTCTGTTTTTCTTTGTCTCTCAAGCATATTGTATTAATTTTTGACCTGCTGACTTCATTAATGTAACTATAACTCTATTAACTCTATAGTCTCTGTAGTCAAAAGGGAGCAAAACAAATGAGGACAGAATAAGTTGCATATTTATTTTTTCATAACTGTAACTTTATTGGACACACATTTATAAATTGTACACGTAAGAGAAATCTGTTTACAAATAACTAGAATAAATAAGCAATTCAGAGGACTGATTTGTTTTCCTCAGTTTTTAAAATCAGATCCTTTCAAAACATCTTTTTACTACTATAAACAAAATTACTATACTGATGCATGCCAATGTTTCTTGCCCCTTACATGTATAGACCTGGAAAAGTGACTCTCTAAAGATAAATTACAAATAGACCGGTGAGCCTGACTTCAGTTCCGGGAAAAATATTGGAAACTATTCTAAAGATCAAAATCACAGAGCATATAGAAAGACATGCATTAATGGAAGACAGTTAGCATGGATTTTCCTAAAGGGAAGTCTTGCCTCACAAATCTGCTTCATTTTTTTGAAGAAGTTAATAACAAGTGGATAAAGGTGAACCGGTAGATGTAGTGTATTTGGATTTTCAAAAGGCTTCTAAGGAAACTAAAAAGTCATGGAATAGCAGGTGGATTACAAACTGGTTAAAAGACGAAACAGAGAGTAGGATTAAATAGTCAATTTTCACAGTGGAGTGCCCCAGGGATTTGTACTTGGACTGGTGCTTTTCAATCTACCTTATAAATGGGCTCTGACCGATGGCCCGCAAATGCGCAGTAGAGCGCATGCACGGGCGAGCACGTCGGTCAGAGCAGAGCGTGCCCGAAAAAAAATGGTGCTGGGAGGAGCGGCGGCGGTGAGGAGCAGGAGCAGCAGGAGTGGCGGCAGCGGCAGCGGCGGCGAGGAGCAGGAGTGACGGCGGCAGCGAGGAGCAGGAGCGGGAGGAGCAGTAGCGGCGGCGGTGGTGACGAGAGGGAGGGAGGGACACCCCCTCCGGAGATCTTCCGTCTGCCAGATGTGGATGAGCTGAAAGGGGAGGGAATTGAAGAGAGAAGGGGTGGGGGGGAGGGAGGAGAGAGTGAGGGGAGGGGAGGGGGAGGGGGAGGGGGAGAGAAGTGAGGGGAGGGGGAGGGGGAGGGAGGAGAGGTGAGGGAGGGGAAGGGGAGAGAGAGAGAGGGAGAGGGAGAGAGTGAGGGGAGGGGGAGGGAGGAGAGAGTGAGGGGAGGGGGAGGAAGGAGAGAGTGAGGTGAGGGGAGGGGAGAGGGAGGGAGACTAGAGGGGGGAGGTGAGAGGGAGGGAGGGAGAATAGAGGGGGGAGGGTGAATGAGGGGGAGGGAGTGGGAAGGAAATGACCAAAAAAATTTTTTTAAATGTAACCCGTTGTTACGGGCTTAACGGCTAGTATATATATAAATGATCTGGAAATGAATACGACAAGTGAGGTAATCAAATTTGTAGATGATACAAAATTATTCAGAGTAGTTAAATCATGAGTGGATTGTGATAAATTGCAGGAGGACCTTGCAACATTGGAATATTAGGTATCCAAATGGCAGATGAAATTTAATGTGGACAAGTGTAAGGTTACATGATGTTACATGATGTTAGGTTCCTTATTAGGGAAAAAGATCTAGGTGTCATAGTGGATAATACATTGAAATCATCAGCTCAGTGTGCAGTGACAGTCAAAATAGCAAACAAAATGTTAGGAATTATTAAGAAGGGAATGGTGAATAAAATGGAAAATGTCTTAATGCTTCTGTATTGCTCCATGGTAATCCTGCCCCTTAAATACTGTGTATAATTCTGGTTGCTACATCTCAAAAAAGATATAGTTGCTATGGAGAAGGTATAGAGAAGGGCGACCAAAATGATAAAGGGGATGGAACAGCTCCACTATGAAGAATGGCTGAAGAGGTTAGGGCTGTTCAGCTTGGAGAAGAGACAGCTGAGGAGGGGATATGATAGAGGTCTTTAAAATCATCAGAGGTCTTGAACGAGTAGATGTGAATCGGTTATTTACACTTTCGGATAATAGAAGGACTCGGGGGCACTCAGTGAAGTTAGCAAGTAGCACATTTAAGACTAATCGGAGAAAATTATTTTTCACTCAATGCACAGTTAAGCTCTGGAATTTGTTGCCAGAGGATGTGGTTAGGGAAGTTAGTGTAGTTAGGTTTAAAATAGATTTGGATAAGTTTTTGGAGGAAACTGCTATTAATCAAGTTGACTACAGGGTAAGTTTTTAATTGCTGGCTGGCGTAAATCCTGGCAGATTCATGTGTGGCTGGGCCGTGTACGCGCCAAGCACATTTTAGAAATGGCCTGGCCATGCGCATATCTGGCCACTACATACAGATGTGCTGGCAGAGCCAAAAGTGGTGGGCTGTGGGTGCGGTCAGGGTCAGCTGGGAGACAGGGTGGTGCCGGCCGAGACAGCGCCATTAGACTGACTGCCGACGCACAAAACTTACTCCTACCCCATCGAGCGGGTAAGTTGTTAAATGAAAAAATCTAGGGTAGATAGGTAGAGTTTAGGGGTCGAGGAGAAGAGGAGAAGGGGAAAGGGAGGAAAGCTATATAGGGGGATAGGAAAGTTCCTTCCGAGTCCGCTTCTTAATTGGAGCAGACTGGGAGAGAACTGGGGTAGGCCTACTCGCATTGTTGTGTGGTATATACAAAACTTCCCCTGCCCTGTGCGTGCCAATAAAAAATTAGGCACGCGTGTGCGTGTGGGCATCGTATTTTATAACATGCGCGTGGCAATCTGCGCATATTGGGGCAGATTTTCAAAGGGTCACGCGCGTAACCCCCAAAAAGCTGCCCCTTCCACCCCCTGCGCGCGCCGAGCCTATCTTGCATAGGCTTGGCGGCGTGCGCAAGCCCCGGGACTCGCATACGTCCCGGGGCTTTGCTGGGGGGGGTGCTTCGGGGGCGTCGGGGGGCATGTTGCTGCCAGCGAGTCATCGGGGGGCATTCCGGGGGCAGGGCTGCGGGTGTGGTTCCGGCACAGGGGCTTTCTGGGGGCATGGCCGTGGCCTCCGGACCAGCCCCCAGACCAGAACATGGCGCACCAGCAGCCAGCCAGCATGGGCAGGCGTAACTTGTGAAATAAAGGTAGGTGAGGAATTAGTTAGGGCTGGGGGTGGGGGGGCCGGAAGGAAAGTTCCCTCTGAGGCCGCTCCAATTTCGGAGCAGCCTTGGAGGGAACGGAGGATGGCTGCGCAGCTCAGTGCGAGTCAGGCTGCCAATTTTGCACAGCCTTGCGCGCTGACTCTGTATTTTATAACATGCGCGCGGCAGCGTGCGCATGTTATAAAATTGGGAGTAGATTTGTTCACGCCGGGTTGTGCAAACAAATCTACTCCCGTGCGCACCTTTTAAAATCTACCCCATTATAAAATTGGCGCAGCTATTTGCACGGGCCTTTTAAAATCTAGCTTTTAGGGAATAGCTACTCCTATTACTGGATCTACTTAATGCTTTGGGTACTTATAACTTGGATCGATCACTGTTGGAAATAGGATGCTGGGCTTGATGGACTCTTGGTCTGACCCAGTATGCCATCTTCTTATGTTTTCATTTTCTTATCAATCTACCCTTGGTTTAGTTGGAACTTACATGTATATTATCCACATATTCAAATAATAGGGAGCCCATTTTAATAACATACTGCTGAGGGCTGAAGTCCATGTATACATAGTACATGCAGATTTCAGCCATAATTTTCAGAGTGGACTTATGCGCCTAAGTCCACTTAGAAAATTAGCAGATACACACGAACTCTTGAGTGGCATGGGAAAAGGTGTAAATGGGCATGCATATATTTACATGCATAGGAGGTAATTTGGAAAGGGTAAATGTAGCATACTGTTCTAGTAATTTTGAAATGCCATTTTAGTGCATAAAGTGCACTTACATTCAAATATCCTATGCACAATCCAATGGCATATATTGTAGCAATTTCCAAAAGCTCATGTACACAGTTCATGTGCATTTACACATGTAAATCCCAATTGTAAGCATGTAAATGCTTTTTAAAATCAGGTCCATAGTTGTGATTATAGAAAGTAGGAGTGAGAGAACATTTCATGGCGTTTTCATTTTTGTTTCAGGGATGGGCCATTTCGAGACCACCCTGAATCACTTTTTTTTTCATTGTTGCACCATTTCATAAAAAAAAGAAAAAATATCCAAATACAAACCTCCCCACTAATAGACCACCCACCCACCCTCCCAACACCCCCCTGGTGGTCTAGTGAGTAGCCCAGGAGTGATTTCCCTCTCCCGGTTCTGCGGCTACCCTCATTCAAAATGGCATTGGCTGTCCTTTGCCCTTAATGTGTGATGGGCTAGCAATGCCATTGGACAGCCTCTGTCACATGGTAGGGGCAAAGGGCAGCCGGTGCCATTTTGAAAATTTGCCACCACATACTTCATTTATTAAGGAGTTACATTTTACTGGATCAATGCTACAATGTTTGTACAGAAAAAGTTCCTGAAGATCAAATACATTAAGGGGTAGATTTTAAAAGAAGCGCGATCAGCCTACTTTTGCTTGCGCATCAGACTCAAGCAAAAGTACGCTGGATTTTAGTAGATACGCGCGGAGCCGCGCGTATCCACTAAAATCCTGGATCGGCGCGCGCAAGGCTATCGATTTTGTATAGCCTGAGCGCGCCGAGCCGCGCTGCCTCCCCCCGTTCCCTCCAAGGCCGCTCCGAAATCGGAGCGGCCTCGGAGGGAACTTTCCTTTGCCCTCCCCTCACCTTACCCTCCCTTCCCCTACCTAACCCACCCACCCGGCCCTGTCTACACCCCCCCCTTACCTTTGTCGGGGGATTTACGCCTCCCGGAGGGAGACGTAAATCCCCGCGCGCCAGCGGGCCTGCTGCGCGCCGGGCCGCGACCTGGGGGCGGGTACGGAGGGCGCGGCCACGCCCCCGGGCCGTAGCCACGCCCCCGTACCCGCCCCCAAAACGCTGCCGACACGCCCCCGGAACGCCGCGACGACCGGGCCCGCCCCCCGACACGCCCCCGACACGCCCCCCTCCGAGAACCCCAGGACTTACGTGAGTCCCGGGGCTCTGCGCGCGCCAGGAGGCCTATGTAAAATAGGCTTCCCGGCGCGCAGGGCCCTGCTCGCGTAAATCCTCCCGGTTTTGGGCGGATTTACGCGAGCAGGGCTCTGAAAATCCGCCCCTAAATATCTTACCTCTGGGGCGGATTTTCAGAGCCCTGCTCCCGTAAATCCGCCCAAAACCGGGCGGATTTACGCGAGCAGGGCCCTGCGCGCCGGGAAGCCTATTTTACATAGGCCTCCCGGCGCGCGCAGAGCCCCGGGACTCGCGTACGTCCCGGGGTTCTCGGAGGGGGGCGTGTCGGGGGGCGGGGCCGGAGCGTGCGGCGTTGCGGGGGCGTGTCGGCAGCGTTTTGGGGGCGGGTACGGGGCGTGGCTACGGCCCGGGGGCGTGGCCGCGCCCTCCGTACCCGCCCCCAGGTCGCGGCCCGGCGCGCAGCAGGCCCGCTGGCGCGCGGGGATTTACGTCTCCCTCCGGGAGGCGTAAATCCCCCGACAAAGGTAAGGGGGGGGTGTAGACAGGGCCGGGTGGGTGGGTTAGGTAGGGGAAGGGAGGGTAAGGTGAGGGGAGGGCAAAGGAAAGTTCCCTCCGAGGCCGCTCCGATTTCGGAGCGGCCTTGGAGGGAACGGGGGGAGGCAGCGCGGCTCGGAGCGCGCAGGCTAAACAAAATCGATAGCCTTGCGCGCGCCGATCCAGGATTTTAGTGGATACGCGCGGCTCCGCGCGTATCTACTAAAATCCAGCGTACTTTTGCTTGAGTCTGATGCGCAAGCAAAAGTAGGCTGATCGCGCTTCTTTTAAAATCTACCCCTCTGTGTTTACTACATCCGCAAAATCTCCAGAACCTTATTTGCATTGTGTGATGTAGCACTTTGCAACAATAATAGTTAATTGTAAGTATGTCTTGTATCTTTTCTTCAAGAAATTCATCTTAAGGTGCACTTACAATTATGTTCTCAAGATGGTACTGATTGTATGTTTTTTTTTATTTCTCTTTTTAATTACAGGCAGGGATATGCACCCCAGGAGGTAAGGACATTTTTATTGCAATTCAACTGGTGTTTTCAATCTGGTGTTCACTGGTATCTTTTTTTCCAGGATGCAAATTAAATTAAAAGTAATGAATAATGGGAAAGATTCTATATGTTTTAAATTTCTTGTAAATACCATTTTTTAGTATTCAGAATGGTGATGCAAATATGGTTTGACTTTTTACATCAATAAAATATGAAAGGCAGAAGTAGTACTCCTAGAGAAGAATGGATTTACACAGTAAAACGTGGAAAATAATCAAAAGAGAAAGATAAATTAATAACACAACAGCAATAGAATAAAGGATTTCAAAGAATAAAGTACATAATTTAATATAGAAACCAATTTTGGGAATAGGAGAGATGAAGGAGAGTCCAAAGAAGTAGCTCTAGCAATGGTAGAAAATATGACCTGACTCAGAAGGGGACAGCCCAACAGAACCTGTTACGGCAGCAGTATCTCTCCAAAACTCTTGGTGGCTTCAGTAGCACGACCCCAACATTTCTACCTTGGCCAACCACAACAACAGTATATCTAACCCTCTTCTCCCTTTCCAAGCACCATGTTATAAAGGAGGTGTCCCTAAACAGTCACCCAGGCCAGTCATTTCAGGGCAGGGAGGCTCACAGCAGTGGCAATCCCCTTCCTTCTTGTCTTGGGACAGCTGTGGGAGAAGCAGAGCAGAAGGCAGGAAACGTGAGGCCTAGGAAATGTCCCAGCACCTCCCTATGTTCATCTTCCCTTCACAGCTGCAATCCTTTCCCAAGGGGTCAACTAGTTGATGCATGGCCCTCCTCTGACACACACTGGCCACAAGAGCCTGCTTGTGAGAGTGTGGAGCCTCAGTGAGCACAGGAGGGTAGACAAACCTGCAAGTACTACAGATCACAATATGGCTGTGACAAGCAACCCCCCTCCCCACCCCCCCCACACACACACACACACATACACACACACACTGTTTGGACAGTTTTGTAGGCTGAGAGGATACACAAAAGCCATGTTACATGTGATGCTCCTGTACAAGACATAGCTCTGCTCTCTGATTTAGGATACTATCCCTGAAAGCATTACAGTATATATCATCAAGGTAAGACTATCACTACAACTGACACTGCGCCAGTGACTGCAGGAAAGATAGAGACAGATTGTCTGTTTCTTGGAGCGAGCAGAGTGTTTGTGCAATTCATGGACTTAGAAGATACTTACTGCTTTCTCTGTGTAAAAGAGTGTGACAGTGTACTGATTCTTTTGCATATGACTCTTGCATTAAGTCTGACTTAGTTTCTTAGTGTATATAATCACTCATTGTGCTTTGTTTGTGCCAAAAGTGACTGGTCTGCTGTGCATGTGTTTCCACACTAGGGTGTGCAAACAATGTAACACTAAAACCCCCTGCCTGCTAGTGATCTGTTTTAATAAATTATAGCCACTAGCATCAAGAAACAGACGTGGCAATAGGAGAAGAAAAGGAACAGCAATTCCTCCAGAGAAATCTGGGGCAAGCACAAATAGCAGTGGTGATAATGAGAGGAATAGTATCAGGTCCAGGAGCCCTCTTACCGATTTCAAAATATATTTATATATATTTTTAAGAGGGAGAAACCAGCTAGAGATGCAAGTTTAGCTGAGAAACTGAAACAGCTGTTGCCTGTTCCCATTTCTACTGTTAGTAAGGTGCAGAGGTAGAAAAAGGCAGAATCAGTGGAGAATTGCAGTTTAAGGAACCTTTGTTTTCCTTACCAAAAGGAATGCGCTATCTTGCTGGGGAGGTTCAGAGAGATTTAGTGAAGAGATGTTTAGGTTATGACTCCCCAAGTGGGAGCTGCAGATAGTGTGCTTGTAAAGGTCACTTTAGATATTTTATAGAGATACAGAAGGAAACCTGAAAAGTCAAGTTAGACAAATTTTTTCATGCATTTAGTACTGACAGAAAGGAAAAAGGCACTTGTGCCCAACAGCAAAACAAAGGGGGTGGAGGATAAGCATGAACATACTAGGCAGATCGAAATTTAGCTGGATCAAAAGTCAGACCAAATTATATAGGATATGCAGTGGACAGAACCATTGTTGAACAGAATTTAGCATAATATCTGGAAAATACCGTTGCTGAAAATGACATGATAACCAAATAATGGATGGCATTGATTGGGCCAATCAGAGTTTGACAATGTATTCTGACATTGCCAGGCATCTTCTAGAGTCAGACAAGTCAATCACATATCTAGAAAGTATGGCCATAGGAAGTACCTAGAGCTACCTAGCAACCAAAAGGGAGCCAGTCATGAACATCTACCTTCTCCCTCTTTGCCACTTATTATCCAAACTGGGACTAAAATTCTTCTTGTACGCTGACGACGTACAAATACTTATCCCCATCCAAAACTCCCTCAACGAAACCCTGCACTTCTGGGAGACATGCCTTACATCTATCAACGCCCTCCTTTCCAACCTACACCTTGCACTCAATACTTCAAAAACTGAAATCCTAATTATTACTAATCAACCCAGCTTATCCATTCACCAACTGCAACAGAACACTTCACAAAATCTCACACCTCCGTCCACTGTCAGAGATCTAGGAGTTCTCTTAGATACACAACTTAGCTTCAAATCCCACATCAAATCGCTCCTAAAAGGGGGCTTCTATAAACTCCAAACCCTCAAAAAACTTAAGCCTCTCCTCCACGCACATGACTTCCGCACTGTTATGCAAACCACTATACTATCAAAACTTGACTATTGCAACTCACTGCTAATAGGCCTTCCAGCTTCCACAATCAAACCCCTCCAAATCTTACAAAATGCCATGGCTCGCATCCTTACAAACTCAAGAAAGACTGATCATATTACTCCCATATTACAAAACCTCCACTGGCTACCAATCACCTATCGCTCTCAATACAAAACACTCACTATCATACATAACACGCTATATAAAAATAACTCCCCCTGGATCGAAGATATGCCACACTTCCACCAGGCCAACCGTCCTACCAGAAACTCCCTTGCGGGCACCCTCCACACCCCTTCACTCAAAATTGCTCACCTCACAAACACCAGAGCGAGAGCCTTCTCCATCGCCGGCCCCACCCTTTGGAACTCCCTCCCCACTGAGCTCCGACTAGAACCTTCACTTAATCAATTCAAAAAAGGAATCAAGACCTGGTTATTTAAACAGGCCTATCCCAACGCCTCTCAACCCTAGCATTTGACTTCTCCTCAACACTCATTATTTCCCTCTCCCTAGTACAGTGTCCCCCGCCCCCCTACACACCCTCCCTCCCTCACCACCCCATCCATATTATGGCTTCCTGATATTCAGTCACCACCTCTCCTTCCCATTGCCACCCCCTGCCCCCTTGTACAGTTCCTACCCCACCCCGCCTCCCCTATGCGCTTCATCCCCCACCCCCGCGCTACCCCCCACTTTGTCATCTCTTGTATATAATTAATTTATGTCCAACCTGGTTAACCACATGTAATCTCATTTAATAACTGTGGCGCCCGTTGGCTCTACAGTAAAGTTGTCACCTTTTAACTTCCTATCCTTCCTCCATCTATCATTGTAATTTCCTTTCTCAGTTGTCTGTAAACCGACATGATGTTTTTTTTTAACGAATGCCGGTATATAAAAGTTATAAATAAATAAATAAATAAATAAATAAACTAGAAACCAACAGTGACGAGCTAAACTCTGCTGATGATAACCATCTGTAAAACCAGCAACGAAGCAGCCCAAAGGAAGAAGACAAGGAAGTGCTGATATCACAGAGGGTCCCAGCAGCAAAGAGGCACATCCTGGTAAAGACTTTTTCAAATGGCAAAAAACCCCCTTCTGATACAACTAAATTTCATGTAATACAAATCTTAGATGGGGATTAGATATTTCTCTGCCCAGCTTCTCAGAGTACGCATTGAATGTGGTGAACAAACATATATAATAAACTTCCATGATTCCATTATTGTCTCCTCTTCATCTCAGATACAATAAGGTAGGGTTTAGGATTGTGGGGAGACAGTTCCCTAGAGGACTAGGTTTACATGCTCTAGCAGTATATAAATCCCTGCAACATCTTATGGTGTGGATTTGCTTTGTAGATTTTTTTGTTAATCTTTCAGAAGGAAGGATATTCCTGTCTCCTGTTTCTATTTTTGCTAACTTAATAATAGGATTCTCCTGAGTTACCCTCAGCATTTTTTCTGAGCTGTTTTGGCTTATTTACCCATTTGAATCTATTTTTGAAACCTTCCATGAGAGAGCCTTGGTGCCCCTTCCCAGAGGATTTCAAGATTCCCTGTGTAAGGTTAGAGCAAGAGTTAAGGACGATTCTGCTGCTCTCTACCTCACCTCCAGTGGATAGATCAGTCATTGACCTGATGCAGAGGAGTTTCAATTTTGAGTTGCTTTACTCAGTGATTGTCTTCTTATTTGGGAGAAAAGGAAGTTTTCCCTGTTTCTATCCATGGAGAACTAGTTTAAAATACAGTCTATTTTATTTCTAAGTGCCTCTGGGGCAAGTATCCGGGTTTTATCTCATCCAGAGGTTACAGCAGCATCAGGTGCATCCTAGGAGGATCAACCAAAGCAAGCAGAGCACTCCTATTCTGACCAGAGTTTTAGAAAAATAGTGATTCGAAAGGATCATGTCAGGGATGTGAAGAATTAGAGGAAGGGAATATTGAAAATCTAGTACGAGGAGAGTTTGGAGAACCTAGTTACATTTACTAGCAGGATATCTGGTGAGCATCAGCAGGTGTTTAGCATAGTCATAGAGGAAGTAAACAATCCTGCCAGGCCCACAATCACTCCCCAGGAACAACAGGCAATTGAGAGTGTGAGAGAGAATCCTGGTCTTTTTCCTTCTGGTCCACACTCAACTGCAGCCCCAGCAGCAGCACCCAAGCAGTCAGAGAGGGGGATTCCACAACACATCACAGGTATGGAGGTACTTTAGTTATGGATGATCATCATTTTGAAAAATGAATTCACTGTGGAAAAGACGCCAGTAAAAAAAAGGTACTTGGCCATCTTTCAGACAATTTATGCAGCATCATTTGCTAAAACATCATCTGTTATTGTTGTTTACAGGGGAACTTTGTATTAATCTTGGGATCCCATTCTCCACTTAAAGCAGCAGCAGAAAGAGAAGAAAAGCCACAGTCAAGGAAAAGGTTTCCTTCCGTGTTGACCCTCCAGTCTCTTCCCCTAGTGAGTTGGCAGGGCACCATTCAGCAGATGGGAGTGATGCTTTAAATCACTGTCCTTGGAAGACTGGGATGTCTGCCTCCCATGATGACACTCTCCTCCAATTCCTTCCCTCAGGGGTAGATTTTCAAACCGCGCGATTTGGCGTACTTTTGCTGGCGCATCAGGCGCCAGCAAAAGTACGTGGGATTTTAGTAGATACGCGCGTAGCCGCACGTATCCGCTAAAATCCTGGATCGGCGCGCGCAAGGCTATCAATTCCGTATAGCCGGTGCGCGCCGAGCCGCGCAGCCTACCCCCGTTCCCTCCGAGGCCGCTCCGAAATCGGAGCGGCCTCGGAGGGAAATTTCTTTTGCCCTCCCCTCACCTTCCCCTCCCTTCCCCTACCTAACCCACCCGCCCGGCCCTGTCTAAACCCCCCCTTACCTTTGTCGGGGGATTTACGCCTCCCGGAGGGAGACGTAAATCCCCGCGCGCCAGCGGGCCGCTAGCGCGCCGGGACGCAACCTGGGGGCGGATCCAGAGGGCGCGGCCATGCCCCCGGACCGCCCCGGGCCGTAGCCACGCCCCGGGCCCGCCCCCGGAACGCTCCCGACACACCCCGAAAACACCGCGCGGTTTGGGCCCGCCCCCGACACGCCCCCCTCAGAAAACCCCCGGGACTTACGCGAGTCCCGAGGCTCTGCGCGCGCCGGTAGGCCTATGTAAAATAGGCTCACCGGCGCGCAGGGCCCTGCTCGCCTAAATCCGCCCGGATTTGGGTGGATTTAGGCGAGCAGGGCTCTTAAAATCCGCCCCTCAGAGTGGAACGCTACAATATAGCTGGTGGTGGTGGTGGTCCAATAGAGATGGTATGGTGGTCCACATTACTATCCCTGATCAAGAGTCAGGTAGAATTGAAAGTGGTAAACAGACTGTTACTTACACCAAATGCAGGGCCCCACAGTCGGCTGCACTCACCTCCTGCCGTCCCACCAAAGCAGCCCCGGACTCCCTGGCCACGGCCGGGAGCCAGCATTGATGCTGCACCACATCTCCTCCCAATGTTGTCCTTGATGTGACAGCCCTCCCCGGGGCAAGCTGCCTCACCAACACTGCACTTCCGCCTTTTGGGCTGGGAGCATCCCTACGTGCGCGCGCATGCCTTTCTCCAAGATTTAAAGGCCTGTGGCAGGAATCTGACAGTCAGAGCTTGCCTTGGCAACAAGACTCTTCGCTCTCCTGAGCTGTGCTTCAGTGCTCTGGGACTTCAGTCTTCGTGCATTCCCACTTACCCATGCTCTTGCCTTCCCTCGCTTCTGACTCCGGACGGATCTTCAGCTTCTGACCTTCTGCTTAGACCTGACTAGAGTATCGCCACCTGCCTCCGACCTTTGGCCCGGACTTTACCTCATGTGCTATTGCCTGGTCTTTTCTTCACTGGATCATCCACACAGAGACCCACCTAAGTCGAGCCGGCCCCAGTACCCAAAGGCTCAACCTGCGGGGAAAAGGGCTGGTATTGGCAAAGCTCCTGCTAGCCTCTGCTCCCAGCTCGGACTTTCCTGCTAATGGAGGAGACCTGTGGGGGCTTCTCCCACAAGCAGCACCAACTACTCCTTGGTTCAAGGGTCCACTTCTCCAACACAGACCAATAAGGAAATAATTGCCCTGGATGACCAATCCCTGTGAATGGTTGAGAACATCAAACTTATGTGACTATTACTTGTCTTAACCTCAAAATAATAAGTTCTCTTAAGGACAATAGTTAGGTGGTTGATCTCTATGCTGTACATTCAGTACATGTGTGGATGCAGGCACAGCTGGCCATAGTGGAGGAGAGTAGCATCCATTTCACAAGAGATATCTAAACCAGGCAAACTATTATACATGCTTACCTCTCCCTGATAGCACACTAGTAGCAGCTTGATGAGGCAGATTGTGGCAGGAGAAGGTGGAAGGGGGCTCATTATCAGGGTACAGATGGACTGTGCTTCACACTTTTTTGTTTCAGATGGTGACAAACATATCCAGATAATTGAATGATGGGTGGTATCAGGAGTTTTGCACATTTGCTGCATCTGATAATAAGAGACTTCCTGGGGCCTAGGGACCAAGATAGGAAGCAGCTTGTCCTGAGTATGCTGATAAAGCCATGCAGGAAAATAGCAGATAATTTAAACCAGAATGTGCAGGATGAGCTTTATAAGAAGCAGGAAGCAGTTGGAGCAACTCTGCATCATCTTACTCAGGATATAGGCACCAAGTAGATTTTCACATATCAATGGAAAATCAGACATCTCTTCATGAGTTGTCCCATGGCATTTCAAGTCATTTAGTCCTTCAAGGATACCACAGAAGATCTGAGTTCAGCAAGAGTGTCCCTGAGTGAGGTCATCCTCCTAATCAATATTCCAGAGGAGAAGTTAAAGTATTTCGGGCAGATATAGAGACTGGCACCAGAGATGTTGATGATTGTGGGCTCCTTGCAGCTCCAACTCCAAAATCAGTTCATACCCCTCTCCCAGCTGGATCCACCCTGTTTCATCCATAAGTGAAAGGGAATGTTGCCTTCAATTTGGGCATACTGGAAAGAGAAGTTGGTGGCTAGGGTACAAGAATGGAAGTTCCAGAGACTGAGGGGAAGAGGGGATGAAGCAGAGGTAAAAGTGGGCTTTTTACGCAGTACTGTCAACATTAACAATACTCTAGCCTCCCCTACCACCTTTCCCTGCCACTTATCCAGCTAAGTGGCAACCGCTGAACATAGCCAGATATTCAGTGGTCACCACTTATCTGTATAAATCCTTCCTATCCAGATAAGCAGGTATTTGAATATCAACCTCCTTGTTGGCTTGTTGGGCCATTGTTGCTTGGACTTTCATGGCCTGCCACTCTCTTGGTTTAGAGCCTTGCTGTGTTAATGCCACTCTCTTACTGTCTCTCTCTGCACTCTGTACCTGAAGGTGTTGATGACTGTCCTTTAGATGTGTTCTCCCTCTGTAAATTTCCCTGTGCTTGTTGCCAAACCCTTCACTCTATGGTGAATCCACAGATTTTCAAAGCAGACCTAAACTCATAGGTCTGCTTAGAAAATTTGGGCTAAAATGTACCTACAGTCTTTAGACATATGTGGATAGTAATAAAATCAACCTATAATTGTTCAAACCAGGGGATGGATTGAGTATTTAATTTGTAGTTAGGGTATTTTCACTAGAAGGGTGATAGGCCATGGTTCTGTGTGGTTCATGAAGGGATAGAATGTATCTGGAATGCAGACAGCAATACACATGAACAGATTAATGAAGACTGAAATAGAATATGACACCAGATAAGAACCTAAAGGGTCATCTAGACCGACCAGTTTACTTCCTCCTACAGGCTCTTCTTGATCTCTTTCCCTTCACTTCTATGCAACTAAGGATAGTTTGTACTTATCAAATGATTTTTAACATTCTGTTACTGGTTTTTTTCCTCCACTACATCTACTAGGAGACAGTTCCTTATATCCACCACCCTTTCAGCGAAGAAATTTTCTCTAATTTTACTCCTGAGCCTTATCTCTAATCTACAACTTCCTTTCAACTGACAAAAAAAAAAGTGTGAGGATTTGTAAAAGGGGCTGAGGCTCACATTAAAATAAATTTCAGAATTTATAACCTAAAATATTACTGATAACTTTCATGCTGATAAAAATGTGGAGAACTTGTTCCTTTTTATATAAGCTTTATATTTGGTTTTGTTCACTATTACATGTATTTGCTTCTCAATAAACATTTTGAAACAAAAAAATTAATTGATAGCTGGAAAAAAAGATGTTTATAGTCACATAAATCACATTATTCCATCTACATTTCTTTATAAATGGGAGTTTTCAAAATTAAAATGTCCATTTTTGTTTATGATATCTGTCAATCTTTCTGTGTGCAAATTGCTGGTATGCAGATTGAATTTACCTTTCCATATTTTGTGGTAAATACCTATTTGTCCATGCACTGTCAGTATAAATGTGCAGCTTGTATATATTTTAATGGTAGATTACCAGCAATTAATAAAGCTAGAAGTATCTTGATATATTTACAGTACATTCACTTATGGTACATTTATATATACATTCACCCAGATACCTTTGGTTATATTTACATTTACCCCCTTATGCATTTATACTTACAAAACATTTGCTTTGTAAAATAATTTCTGATTGTTTAAGAGAAGATCACATGATTGAATATAGAATAAATTATTGCCCATAAGAGACATATTAGTACACTGTAAAGTCCTAGGCTCCAGCTTGGGTTCTCTGCCCTCTCACAGAAAGGTATCAGCTTCTCTTTTAGGTGAATATTGAAGTGTAGGGTTATCCAAAACAAGGGTTTATTTACCAGTAAGACAACATAGCATATAGCCACAAACAGAAAGTAGGAGGGACAAAAAGAAATTAAACAAAAAAAATTACGAAATAGCACATAGATTGGTCTGAGCCTTCCCTTAAAATAATTGTAGCTGGGCTGGGCTGGGCTGAGCCTGTTAAGCCTCAACAAAATTCCTCTCTCTTTTAATATTTAAATTGAATTAAATAATAATGAGTTTAATGTCCTGTCTCGGGTTCCCTTTAAATGTACAACTGTAGTCTGTAGCACCAGTTGCTCCCATCTCCTGGTTCCAATAAACCATTCTCATGGCTACTGAGAACAAAGAGCTCTGTCCCTGGCTTACAAGGAATCTCTACTCTCATTCTCTGCTCTTCATACCTCTTTTGTACTGGTTTCTGTTTGGGTAGGGGAGTAAGTCAAGATCTCTGTTTTATCTGTAGAGACCAGTTACCAAGGTCCCAGGGACCCAGCCTCCAGTCTGGAATATACTGCCCCTCATATTCACATTTCAGTCAATAATATAGTGACACAATTATACTACTGCTTTCTGTTTTTTCAAGATACTTTCTTGTAGAAAACTGAGACATTTTTATTGAATTACAAAAAGAAAACAGTGCTGCTCTCTAGAGGACAGAGTGAGCTCTAGCGGCAGCATTTTCTTCAGTCGTTGGCATTGGATGATGTAATCAGTCAATTGATATTTTCCATTTCCATTTCCTTATTGTTCAGCTGATGACTTTCCCCTTTTAATTATTCTACATTTATTTGTGAGAAACATCTTGCACATTTCTTTCTGTCCTGCTTTTAAATATGTTTCCTATGTCCATTTTCTTTGGCAGCAACAGCAATTGCTGAGGCCTTCTCTTCTCAGACCAGAGGTAGCAAAGTATTTCTTCTGCAATGCTTACCTTTAAAAATGCATTTACTTTGTTTGATGTTCCATCTTTAATGGATATTTGCTGGGTTCATTTCCTTATGTATTGAGAAGGGGAAAAAAAAAGTAGGTGAAAATATTTTTTAACTACTTGAAGTAACTCATTTTATTTTTGGTAAATACTTCAATTTTCTTTCCACATTAAAAAGCTCTTTCAATTCTTTTTGGCTCTCATTCTCATGTCTGTGTCTTACAACTGTTACAGCATGCTTTTTGTAAGGGGAATAGATTACTGCTAGAGTCCAGTTGCACCAATATTTATCTTAGTATTTATTAATAGCAACAGACAGTATTCACTGCATCTGCCTAGGCATCTTCTTAAAAGAAGCAAGATATTGACAGTTGCTTGGGGCAGACATCATGGACAAAGTTAATTTTATCTGATCCTACAAGTGGATATTAGTGGAATTCACAGCAGTATGTCAAATACTCCAGGAATTGTCAGAATATAAATTAACAACACTTTAGAAATCCCAATTTAGCAAACTCCATTGGCTTTAATTGACAAAACTATCTTTTTGCATGTTTTACCTACACATGGAATGGTAGACTTGGCTCTTGACTCTGTTCTAAGTTAGCTGCTGGTTCGTTTGGTGTGAGGGGTGCAACATCTTTTCAATGGAGATAGTGCTTCCATTCCCAAAGAGTACTAAAGAAGAATTATCAAATTTATGTTATCAGATGGACTATCATAGTTTTAATATTTATGGGAGCAATTTTCAAAGTTATTTATACATATAAAACTGGGTTTTATGAGCATAAATGGCTATATTAAAATAACCCAGAGCTCTGTGCATGCGGGTAACTCTGTTATGGTGAGTACTTCTCTGGAAACTGCAGAAAGGCATTCTAAGGAGCAATATTGGGGCAGCATTAGAACTTATTGGCCCAATTTTAAAAGGGACATGAGTGTAAATTATGGGGGTTATGCTTGTGGCTGGGCTTTGTGTGCGCTGCACGCATATTTTACAATGGGCCCAGCCACGCGTGTTATCCCCGTTACGCACCAAAATGCCAGTCCCAAAGAAAGGGGTGGGCCAGGAGGGCATGTTCTGGGCAGGGAGGGGTGAAAAGGCAGGCCGGGACAGCGCCATTCAATGCTGCCCCAAAGAAGTGCATGCCAGCAGCCGGCACGAGCAGAGATTACTTCTGCTCCAGAGGAGCAATATGTATGCAAAAAAAAAAATTGGGGATAGTTAGAGTAGGTTTAGGGGATAGGGAGGAGAGAGGAAGAGGGACGAAGGGTAGAATTAAGGTTAGGGAAGTTCCCTCCCAGTCCGCTCCTTAATTGGAGCGGACTGGGAGGGAACTGGGGACTGGCCGATTGTGACGCAGTCATGTTATAAAATCGGCACGTCCATGTGTGCATGCCGGGAACCTTGTGCACATGGACGCACTCATGCAGGTCTTAAAATCGACCCCTTTATGCATACATCATGATGTTTAAAAGTATGCAGGTAAGTCACGCCAGAAAAGTTATGCCCTATGAAGAACAGGTATAAATTTATACAGTGTAAAGTATGCAAATTGCCAATTACCTGAGAATTTTCAACTTGAAATTATGTGCATACGTTTGCTTTGAAAATACTAATAAAGTCTGTGCTTATAATGAACACTCAGACTTTACCACTATGCAAACTGTTTGAAAATTACCCTTTTTATGTAAAATATAAATGAGATACACAGTTAACTGATCCTATCCTCATGTCAAATTAATTCTATTAACACTAATGAAATGACAACTGGAATACAGAAGATCTGCAGAGATGCTGTACAAATATTTAATCTTAGACTTGGGAATCTCATAAAAGAAGATAAATTAATGATAAATCTATTAGTATGGAAATAAATATTGATTTTGAAGTAGAATATGCTGGCATTGTCTGCTTCTTTGACCTCTGTAAGTTTTACAAAGGCTGAACTGGAAACAAGAATTTAACTTATAATTTCTATTAGTCTAATGGTATTGAAAAAAAATGTTTTACTTCCAACAATATATTGGTTAATTAAGTACAATTGTTCAATAGGTTCCTTTTCAGCTGTGACTTCATGTACTTATTTCATTGAAACTTCAGTAGAAACAATATGGTCATTAAATATATTCATTTTTCTCCTTTGTCTGCCAGGAATTGTCTATGGAGTCTGGGATTGATCCTGGCCAAGAATACTATGGACAAGATTACTATGGTTATGAACATGGGTAAATTTTTATTTTCTCTTACATAAAAAAATCAACATTAAAAGATTTATTTTTATAAATGTAATTGATCTGTCAAAACTTCTGCATAAAATAAGAAAAAAAGAAACTTGCTTCATGATACATTGGAAAAACAAAATATTAGGTGCCTGGTTAATCATTCTTTTCTTTTTAGGACACATTTTTTATAAATCAGAAAGTTAAGGGGCTGATTCAGTAAATGAAGTTACAGTTGGAATGTTACTGCACTATAATGTCTAGAGTAACAGGTATTATGCTCCTTTTATTACAAGAATGTGAGTTTCTCCTACATCATATGGTCCAAAGTTACAAAGCTATTTATCATGGGGGGAATTATCCCCTGAAAACATGATCCAACACACCCAGAACCAGAAGTTCTATCCCCTCTCCTCCCCCTCCCCAAATCCTGGCACTCTGATCACTTCCTGCCCACACACACACACACACACACACCACACTCACATACACATACACATACTCACATTCACACACTCACACACACATTCTAGACTCCAATCCAGCACCCCCTCCCCTGTTCCAACTGCCTAACACTAATGACTCCTGAGTCATCCAGATTCTTTCCAATCTCCACAAGCTGAAAGAAAGTTTCTTACTTCTGTGGTAACTTGGGCAGCTTGGTAAACAGCTGTGGTAACTTGGTAACTGTAGCAGCTTGGGAAACAACCAGGAAAACAGAGGAGCCAGATTCTGGCTGTTTCTTTACTTGTACTTTTATTTACAGTGAAAGCAAAACAGAAAAACAGGTACAGTTCACCTTGCTGTTCTGACAGTATTCAAACATAAATTGCAACTTGTCCTCTCATAAGAAGGCTTCCTCTCTGTTCTCCGGGGCCTCCCCCAACCCTCTGGGCCCAGGTCTCTTATCCCTTGTCTGATGTGATCCACTCTAGCCCAGAATCCCTTGCTGGGTTGGGACTTAAGGAGGACCAGTACAGACAGCTGTGGCCGATCCTTTAAGGTGTTTTGAGGGAAAATCTTATATACTCACTGACAACTTCCTACCAGCGATGTGCATTCATTTGAAATTAAAGTATAAAATGGGATGAATGAGCCCATTTTCATTTCATTAAAAAAAAAGTTGTGCATTATTTTACAGACAAATCATGCCCTTAACTCTTTGATTTCACTTAGCATGAATTTCCCAAATGGCCATGGCCATTTGGGAAATTCCCAAATGGCCATATCCAAGTTGGGATATGACCCTTCGTCACTTAGCATGAATTTCCCAAATGGCCATATCCAAGTTGGGATATCTAGTGCCACTGTTACATGCAAGGCCATTTTGGCCAAAGTTCTTCAAACTTCAAGCACTTACCTCTTTACTCCTGTTTTAATACTCTTTTTAAAACATATTTCTGGATTAGTGTGGATTTTTCACGTCAATTCACATTTTACTGTGTTTTTTCCATTTAAAGTTCTTTTTATTTTACTCCTGTTCAATTTAACACACAGGTTAAGTAAAACTCATAATAAATTGAACTCTGAATTTATCAGCATTAGCTGAGACAAAACTCCAATGACGAGAACAGGACCTGATGAGACAGATTTACCCCAACAAGGTATTACCTTGAGAACCAAAGGAGCTGGAGGGTCAAGAGGACTCAGAACAAGCGAAGGAGGAACGAAACCTTGGAACATCAGGAAGTGGAACATCAGGAAGCCTGGACTAGGAGCCTCGGAACATGAAGACATGGAACATCAGGAAGCCACAGGAAGCAATGAAGACTCAGGCGAGACAGGACATGGAGCTCCAATGAAGAACAAGGAATGAAGACTTGACGGAGTGCTGGAAGACAAGACTTCCAGGAGCAGGAAACTCCAATGCAAGGCTAGGCAGAAGTGGATAAGAGCCCTTTTATAGGGCTCAAACAGGAAACAGTCATCAGGTGGGGCCCAAGGCATATCCGGCCGTGGGCCTTTTAAATCTTGTGAAGAGGCGTGGCCACGCACCTAGAGGCAGGCTGAAGCAGGAGGAAGCAGCTGGTGGCATCTGTGCCGCGAAGGAGAGCTCAGAGGCGGCCCCAGACTGCAGGACAGGCCCCAGCGGTGCTGCTGAAGATAAGGCAGACTCGCGGCTCTCTGCCACTAAGGAGGGACTGCAGCAGTCCGAGCCGCGGCAGCAGTGGTGGCCTCTAGGCCGCTTGGGAGGTAAGCAGGGTGACAGTTCGGGCCGCGGAGAGCGGCAGCCTCAGCGGCTCCCTGCCACGAGACAGAAGAGAAGACGACAGCATCTCTTTGGCGGCTTCTCAGCCGTGACGGGAAGAGCAGCGCAGGAAAGGTGGGAGACCTGCTTGCGGGGAAAACTCTGCGGACAGGAGTCATAACACATCCATTAGTTAAAAAATGTTCTAATATTTCCCAAAAAAGCAATAAAATATTTCAAAACAATAGAAACATAAAATTATATCCAATAATTAAAACTAATAAGGATTAAAAAATCTCCTGCTCTCCATACCTGGGTTCTTTTTTTATTTCTAGTCACTCTGAGATTGACGTGGATTGGGGGAGGTAGGGTTGTGTAAACTATCTTCCCTCTCTCTCTCTTTCACTCATACACAAATACATACTAACATTCATTCTTTCATACACTCCCTCTCTCAAAAGCATTGCAATGCTTTCACATACACTCCCCCTCTTTCTCAGATACACAGGCTCTCTCTCCTCACATATAATTATGTGTGTGTGGGATTGTGTATGGGAGCCTGTGAGAGCCAGAGAGTGACATATGGGCTCTCACAAGTATTAGCTCACAGTCACACAATACACACACAAAGGCTGTAAACACAGACACCGCCTCTCAAATAGACATTCATGCATTTAGTCTCATACAGACATATATACAAACTCACAGTCTCTCACATACATATAAGCTCTCACACAGTCACGCACTTGCACAGAGGCTCACATACAAGCGCACAAGTTCACATACAGACACATAAGTTCTCACACAGACATGCACACACCCACATACACACACAAAGTCTCCTCTTCGGGCTATAGTGGGATGAACTCCACCATAGCCTTGACAGGCTGTCACTTCAGGCCGTGGTGATATGGGCTCCACCATAGCCCGACGGCCTCTTAGTCACTTTGGGCCAAGGTACAAATGAAAACATTTGAGGAACTGCTTTGACGTGGGGAGGAACTGCTTTGACGTAGGACTGAGAACCCGCTTGGTTCAGCAATTCAAGAAGAAAGTAGTACTTCATTTGATTTGCCACTTTTCTGGATCAATTGTTTTAAATAATTACTACTTTAACTGTCCCCTGGAAAACAAAATATGTAAGCTGCTTTGAAGTAAGAAGATCTATGATGTTGTCTTTATTAAGTGGGCACTTCTTGTGAATTTTCTATATATTATTGAATTTTATTGAATTATAACTAAAATTTACCTTTAATATAAATATATTTTTATTAACTAACATTTATATATGAGTAAATAAAAAAACATTTTTTAAATATTTCTAAATATATGATATAGTCCTTATCTGGTTTGTTATATATTTTATAATTATTAGGAACAAAACATTTTTTTCATCTGTCATTTTGTTTATACTGTATAAATTTGCCCTCTGATGTTTAAGCTCTAGATCTCTCTTCCAGATATGAATTGCCTCAGTATGGAAGCCGCCGTCGATTATTATCTCCATCTGGCATGTATGATGAGTATGGTGAGGTTGTTGTAGAAAATGATGGTGGCTATTATTACAGTCCACATGGACCAGCAACAGATGGAGATGTGAGTATTATTTGTTTTTTTATATAAATAAATCTACACATTTTATTTCTCTTAGGTATTTTAAAGTCAATCCATTTTCTAGGAATGAAATAGTTTTAGATTCTTCTTACACTATCAGTGTCTATACCAGGATCATTAGAGGTTTAGCTTTGTTCAGATATAAAGATACAATCATTCAGAATGAATAGAAAATAACTTTTCAGAATGAATTTAAAATGTTAGAATTACTAACCTGACTTTTTAAATGTGGTGAGATTAACAATTTATTTCAGCTGCTAAGGAAGTGGAAAGCTTTAGATCGCGGCAGAATATCAAAACAGCACAATTACAAGTACTTGCAATACTGTAACAAAACAGGAGAAGGATACATGATTGGATGTACTGCATGCTAATATGGTTCATAATTCAACACAATTGTGTGTGTGTGTTGGGGGGGAGGGGGACATTACCATATATACACATTTTTCTAAAATACAAAAATGCTTCAAATGAATCAAAGCTTTGACCTCTTCATTTCTATACTGCTTGTGTAACTTGTTGATCTCTCCACAAGTGAATATCCAGTCCCTGATTTCTCCTATTCCAAGTCAATACTCAATACTAGTCCCTCTACCTTTCCATCATACATGTCCATGAAGTGAGCAGCACTGTGAGGATCCTCAAAGTCACCCTCCCCTGAATTATAGCTCCACCCGTGTGTACCTATTTGTCATTTTTCTCAAGGTAGTGCTACAAATAGATCTGCTCCTGACCCCCCCCCCCCCTCGCCCCAAACAATCAAGGAGTGCACCAAGGATAAAGCATCTATGCCAGGGAGGCAGACAATACCAAGAGCAGGTAGAGAGCACCGTAAGTACCATAGTACATTGTAAGACCCAACCAAGCTTTGCCTGTTTTATTTATTTACAAATGTGATGCAGGCACCAACCAACCTGTCCACTACCCAAAATGCAGGGAGGGAAGCTGAGACACATTTATAAGTATACGATGTGTACAGAAGAAGGTGATGAATCAGGAGTGGAGGCTCTTCTCCCTGGCCAATGAACCCAGACATATCTCTCAGACTAGAATGTTTAGTAGTAATGTCTCTTCCTCAGGCTGAAAGATTCTCATGTCAGTCTCTCTCTTGCTTATGCTGGGGTCTGGTGACAGTCTCTTATTCTCTCAAGCACTTCACTTTATTCTTTGTGGGATTGAAGGATACTTTTTAATGAAGCACTGAAACAGGTTGACTCTGGAAATGTACCTCCTGCTGAGGCTGGCCCCAGAGTACACTTATTATTACCCCATGAGATCTCAGTTAGATGCTATCATTTTCCCTAATTACTTTAATTTAGTGCCAGCTTTAAGAATACACAGTGCTCATATGGCTAATCATGTCTTCCAACATTTCAATTTTCTAAATGAATTGTATACTATCAATCCATATACCGGTAATCATTCAATGAAGCATTAAGGTATATGGCATTCTCAAATTTCTTTGTAAATGAAACAAGAATTTGTATACATTTCATTATTTGGAAGATATAATTTTCAAATAAAACAATGTTGTTCCTAGTAAACGAAAGTGCGTAAATACAAAGATGTCAATGTACTAAGCTGTGAAATGTTCATGTGAGAAGGTTTTCACAGATCACCCACATATAGACAAAAACATTACAGTTTGGATGTTTTGGTTGAAATTTTTGGTAACAACATCTTTTGTAAAAATAAATAAATAAAAATTGTGCTTCACAGTGGTAAATGTCCGTGCATAGTCCTCTAGATACAAAAGTTTATTCAAATGGCACATTAATGAGTTTCTGAGATGCAAAAACATGCAAAGCAGCATGTGCCATTTAGTGAAAATGGGTATATAAAAGTGGAATTGTGTCCTGATTTCACAAAAAAGTAACTATACTTCAAGAGATGCAGTTATTATCCTGGCTGGGCCTTGGCAATTTGCACAAACACCTGTGGAAATTTAAAGTAGCATTGCAGTCCATTCATGGTCTCCCTCCTCAAGTATTAAATGTACATGTGGTGTTAGTGCCCCTCCCCCCCCCCCCAACCCAGACCCCATACCCCTGGCGGGCCATAAAAGAAAAAGATCCAATCTCTTGTCCCCCTAAACACATAAGACCCCTGTTAATTGTCAATCCATAACCACGTGTTCTCCCAAAAACATATCCCATGGCCAGGGGTCTTCTGGGAACAAGAGAGATCCTCACTCTCTCCTACCCCATCAGTGCACACTTTCAAATTAACACTGGATGACCATAGAAGCTCATTTTCATGTTTCATAGTTGCTTCTGAGATCAACTGGGACCATTTTGAAAGTGGGCACCAATATGGGGAATGGTTGTCTGCTGGGGAGGCCACTAAGTCAATCAGATACTTTTAATGACATTTGAGGAATGAAAGGACAATGTACAGGCCTCTTTGAATGACCACAGTGGTTCATGCTATGCTACTATGATCAGAAACATGCAAAGTTCTTGGCTGTGGCAATGTTAAAAAAATTCTTCCACAATTTAACTATAAATGCTTAGGAATTTTGAACTAATTAGTATCTGTAGAAATACTGCACACAAAACAATGACTAACCTATGGTAAATATCATGGGTTAGTATATCAAGCTCAGAGCTTGTGCTTTACAATATGCAACATGATGCAATGGGTTAATATGTAATGGAAAAGTGATTAAAATTTGAAATTTAATGAATATTCTCATTGTTATTTCACTGTTTCAGTCTGTTATGCTTTAGATAAATTCTAAGAGTCCCCAAGAAGATGCAGAATTCTTGAACTGAAAATATATTTAAGCTACTATGGTCAGAGGAAAAGAGCTAGTATGAAAATATAAATGTCATCTCTTTTACTGGATGAATTCAAGACAATGTTTGCATTTTTTCTGTTTTTTATAATATTAATTTAATTCAATTTTCATAATTTTCAGGGGAGAATACCAGGCAGAGGTCCTCCAATGAGAGGGAGAGGCCTGATACCAGGGAGGCAAATAGATGGTAGAGCTATAGGTAGGCCAGGAGCTCCAAGAGGTAGATCCCAGCAAAATGCAGCAGGCTCGCAAGATGATACTAAGGTCAACCAGGGAAGAAAAAAACTAAAAGCTGTTATGCAGCTTAGTCGAGTAGCAGTCAGTACCCAAAAATCTGGAGAAGCATCTGAACCACCAGATGGTCAAATTTCACGACAATCACCATGGAAGAAAGCAAAGATATTCCCATTGATTCTTCAGAAAGTAAAAAGCAGTGGTAAAGATTCCACTTATGCCAAGTTGATATCAGGTCGCCAAGTAGATAGTGAAGACAGCATAGTTATCAAAGGAAACTACTTCAAGAAATCAGCAGATGACAAGCCCTCAACTTCAAGGAAATTAAGTCGTGTTCTGAAACGCATCAATGCATCGAGGAAATTTCAGGAATGCCAGAAAACCCAAGACTCTGATACCAAAAGTTCAGCAGCAGGTAGTGAGATAGAAGAGGATTCTGAAGCTCAAGGAGAGAGTGACTCTGAAAGAGATGAAACAAAATCAGGCATTTCAATCAGTATCACAGCAGAAAGTGAGCCAGAGGGAACAGAAGCCTCTGATGAAGATGAGGATGAAAAGTCAAAATCCAGGGCATCACAACTTTCTGATGATGAGTCTTCATTTAGGAGCAGCATTGCTCCATCCCAAGAAGAAGAAGATAAGGATTACCTAAAAGTGACATTAGATCAGGATGAAACCAATGAGAGTACTGTGGATTCTGATGAAGAAAAAAATGATGATATAGATGAGTCTGAGGAGGAAACCAAATCCATATCAGGCAGTGGAGAGGGATCAGAGGAAGATGAACCTTCTGAACAGGAAAATGATGAAGAGTCAATGAGTATGCATTCTAATGCAGTATCTGAAGATAGCAGAGGTACTTCAGAAACCAGTAAGATATATTCTGGTAGTGAAGCTAGCTCTAGAGCATCAATCAGTGAAAAAAGTGGGAGCTATAAAGGTAGTTCACAATCTAGTTACAAATCAAAAGCTTCCTTGTCCACAGTTTACAGTGAAATGGAAGATACAACAGAAGAAAAATCTGAAGAGGAGGAGGATGAGGAAGATGATGTAAGCAAAGCAAGTTCTCATAGCCAGGATGAGTTGGATGACAGCATCAGTTCAGGAACAATGTCTAGGATGTCTAGCATGAGTCAAAGAAATAAAAGCATATCCAGTCAACAGTCAGGCATTCAAAGCAGTGAGTCAGCTAGTGATGATGATGATAATGTTGACAGTGATATAGCCAGCAATGGAAGTTCATCCACAGAGTCTTCACTTAGTCAGAGGACAGTATACAGTAGAAAAACTAGTGTTCAAAGTGATATGAAACTTGATACAGAAGATGATAAAGATGAGGTTTCTTCTAAGGCCAGTAGTGGGATAAAAAGCTCAGTGAGTGCATCTGATTCCAAGGCCAGTAGTGGGATAAAAAGATCTCTGAGTGCTTCTATGTCCAATGCAACTGATGCATCTCAGGATTCTGATTTACAAAGCTTTAATGCAAGTGTTAGTAGCAGGAGTTTAAGCAATAAGATATCCTCTGAACACCATCAACTTGATACTGATGATAACACTGAAACTTCAGATTCTGAGGCTACTGCTGACTCTACATCATTTTAAAGAGAAAACAGTAGGTGGAAGATTTGCTGTGAAGTGTGATCTTGCTTGCTGTGTTCTTTGTGTTTTCTCTAAAAGTAGTCAAAAAAACAATATACTATCTATACCATACTGTCAATATCAATTTTTCCTATCAATATTTATGAAAGATTCATTTAACTCCTCTCTGTGATGACTGCTTGCATAACCCAGGTGCCTTTGCTGATCAAAGTCTCCTCTAAGACTGAATCTTGCAGTAACACTTTTTAACCAGCAGGGATAGCCCTGTAGCATCATTCTCCCTTGCTCATTTCCCCATGGACCTGAGTATTGTAACTCTATAATGTAGTCAAATTTCTCTAGGCCTAACACACATGATAATACAATGGAAGTATCTTTCCTGCTATCACTGTGTCAGAGCCAGCACCTGCTGTTTTTATAAATAAAATTAAATATACTTCAGTCATTTTAATATTGTCAATCATGTTCAAGATTATTACAAAACAAGAGAAAATATTTTTAAAAAATTTAAATTTGTCAAAATTGTAGTGCTATAATATGATACATTTTCTATCTGTTCAAAACAGGTGCTACAGCTAAAATAACATTTTATTTGCTAATAAATATTGTTTAAAAACTCTAAATTTCTTTACAACCTTACACCCAGAAAAAATGAATTAACCAGACCTTTTAGAAAACCATTCAACCCTGTCAATTCTTCCACTTTTATACTTTGATATACTTACATCCTGCTGAATATACTCACCTAAAGTTCTCCAGCTATATGTAGCCGGATAACTTAAAAACGTAACCGGCTACGTTTGAATATAACTGGCTAGATTTTTAAGTTATTTTGCCTTGTGTGGCTGGATAACTATCTACTGGACTGGATATCCTCAAAGATACCTAGTTAAGTAGCACTATATAGTTAAAAGAAAGAAGATGCAAAGGTGCTTTCCCCCTCCCAGTTTTCATAAAAGGGCCTGCAGGGTCATTCATCTACCTTTCCTCCCCCCCCCCCCCCCGAGCCCTCCTAATTTAAAAAAAAATTGTTGTGGGGTCCACTGGAAATATAAACCACAGGTAGTTTGCACTTATAGCACTACTTCTGACAAAGCAGCTCTGGAAGCACTGGGAGCAGGTGAGGGAATACCCCACTTCTGATTGGGGTGGGGAGCAGCGGCTCTGGACTTTGGGATTGCAATTGGATAAAGGGTGGGGAAACGACTGCCCAAGTTGCATTTATAAACAGAACTGGGGAAGGTGATGGGGGAGTCCAATCTACAGACCCTACATTTATTTTAGATTTAGGAAGGCTTTGGTGATGGGTGTGCCCAACCCAGCAGGGCATTTAATGAACATTTTGTGTGTGGGGGGGGGGGGGGGGGGAAGAAGGGAATCCAGGCCACAGACCCCTTTTACATCCTTTTTTATCTATTGGCTGTAGAGTGCTACTTAACCAGATATCTTTGAAGATATCCAGATAATAGCAAGTTATCCAATTATACAAAGTGGAAGAACTTTAGACCTGCTCTAAAGTTACCATTTAAATGAGGGAAGGGGGAGGGGTTAGGACAGAGTTTGGGTGGGGTAAAAAATATATTTATGCCAGTGCTGCTGTGGGCAATTATGTTTAACACATTATCACCGGTGGTAGCACCGGAAATAACACCACCTTTTGCAGCGGCGCTATGGGGGCAATAGTGTGCAGCATGGCTGCAACCGTGGTGGGTGAAAATTCACTGCTGTGATGCAGCCGGCTGCCTGCTATCGCCCTCCCCGCCTCTTTTCTGGCCACGGCTCATCATTCCGCTATAATGAATCCCGGGATAAGCCTGTTACAACTGAAAATCAGCTAAGTTAGCCAGATAACTTATATCCACCGCAAAATGCGCCCAGAACATGTTATCTGGCTATAGTTAGCAAAACAAGTGGCCCAGTATTTGAAAAGTTGTCATTTAGCCAGATAACTTGTGACCTCCATGTAACTTTGCTGTTTCCAGACTGACCTATTGAAAGCTAGTCACAGATATATGGTTTTTTGTCAAAGAAAAAGTTATTACTTATAAACTTGTTCATTGACCCTTATTTCCACACATTCAGTGGACTGGCACAGCAATCGCAATACTTTCCCCGATATGAAGAAAATCTTTAAAAAAAAATTCACTCTTTCAAAATTAAAAATGTATTGAATATGGGGCGGATTTTCAGAGCCCTGCTCGCGTAAATCCGCCCAAAACCGGGCGGATTTACGCGAGCAGGGCCCTGCGCGCCGGGAAGCCTATTTTACATAGGCCTCCCGGCGCGCGCAGAGCCCCGGGACTCGCGTAAGTCCCGGGGTTCTCGGAGGGGGGCGTGTCGGGGGCGGGCCCGGTCGTCGCGGCGTTTCGGGGGCGTGTCGGCAGCGTTTTGGGGGCGGGTACGGGGGCGTGGCTACGGCCCGGGGGCGTGGCCGCGCCCTCCGTACCCGCCCCCAGATCGCATCCCGGCGCGCTAGCGGCCCGCTGGCGCGCGGGGATTTACGTCTCCCTCCGGGAGGCGTAAATCCCCCAACAAAGGTAAGGGGGGGGTTTAGACAGGGCCGGGCGGGTGGGTTAGGTAGGGGAAGGGAGGGGAAGGTGAGGGGAGGGCAAAGGAAAGTTCCCTCCGAGGCCGCTCCGATTTCGGAGCGGCCTTGGAGGGAACGGGGGTAGGCAGCGCGGCTCGGCGCGCGCCGGCTATACAAAATTGATAGCCTTGCGCGCGCCGATCCAGGATTTTAGTGGATACGCACGGCTCCGCGCGTATCTACTAAAATCCAGCGTACTTTTGTTTACGCCTGGAGCGCAAACAAAAGTAGGCTGTTCGCGCTCCTTTTAAAATCCGCCCCTATATTTGGTATAAAATTATGGGTCTCAGTTACTAAGTATTTTTCCCATAGACACAGAATGTTCAACAATAGACATGACTTCATTTTACATGAACTGTGGATGCTGCAGGGAAAATCCCTCTATTGTATATTTGAGCTTCTTTGATCCTAAAAATATGTCAGTGAGCTTAATAAATAACCTTCATGCAATTCGGTAAAATTTCCTGAAGTGAAAGCAAAGTTACTTACCTGTAACTGATATTCTTTGAAGATAGCTGTTCACCAATCAAACAAGTGGGTCATATGCTATGCTCAGTCCTGAATGGTTGGATTTTCTAGAGATTTTTGAAAAGACAAAAGCTTTTCAATGCCCACATATAGCTATTCTCAATCTGAAGGGGCCTTGTGGATCCCCCTGCATTCTATGTATTTAGCTTTGACAGAGGGATAATAACTTCACTGGGGAGGTCAGAGGGTCCGAGTGACTGGGAAACTACTGTCTTCAGAGAACTTCTGAAGATAAGCATATTCTCTAAGCCACACAAGCCAGACTCATCAAAACGGGGGAAAGGCAGCAAGAACCACCGAAAAACAGAACATATTTTTGTTTGCAACCATTTTCTATATTTTTCTAATAGGAAAGACAGCCCAAAATTATTTAAAAAAGGGTCCTAGGAGAGTTCTTCATACTACCCCCACCCCTGGGAACCTGTGCCCAGACACATATGGGCTATAAATGAATGTGTGAACTGAATTTCTCATCTCAGCTTTCAAAATCTCCTTCATGGAGTCAGGATTTAGATAAGCAACTGCTGTCATGGCTCATACATTATGGATCTTGACATGATCCTCTAAGTATAAGCCTGCCTGGGTAAAACAGAAGGAATGCAATTTGCTACCCAATTAGAAACGGTGCTCTTTGTCACTGTGCTCCTAGGCTTATTATGGTAAAAAGAAACAAAATGCTAATTGGACTTTCTCTGGGCTTGAGTCTACTCCAGATATGAAGTGACAGCCCTGAACGATCGGCCTTTTCATCTTTATAGACGTGAAATAGGCGAAAATAATGGAAAGATAATTGACAGATTACTATGGAAGTCCAATACCACCTTAAGCAGGAACTTATGACGTGTGAAGCACTACTTTATTATGATGTAATCTAATATAAAGTGGATAAGTCACTTGGACCTGGTGCTTACTATTTGTGTGAGCTGAAATCACCACTACAAAAAAGAGTGAACTTCTAGGTCAGGTGCTTGAGTTCACAAGAGTCCAGAAGCTCTAAAGAGGCTTTTTATCATTTGTGTAAGAATGATTTTGATTTCTGATGATACTACAAGAGATTTTCATGGAAGGCTTCAGATGAAACAAGCTCCCCCATGAATCTGACAAATAGAGGCTGTATAAAAATAGGGTTTATTTCTATATGGTGCCAAGTGCCAGTTACATGAAAGTGAACAGAGATTTTTTTCAGGCAAGGCCGAAAGATGTAGAAGGTATTCAAGCAGGATTTATGTGAAGGAAATCTCCTCTAGTTAAAACCCATAAGAAACTCAGGTGGGCTTTTTTTCTAGAAGCCAGAAGAATATTAGATACATTACCTTAATAATTTTCCTTCTCACCAGCCACCTGAATATCTATTGCACACATTTTATAGATGTGTGTTTCATTTGTCTTTCATAAACTGAAACTGTATTTTCTGAATGTGTTTTCTTCTTATACATTATGGGGGCTATAATCAAACTATTCTATGCAGGTTTGATTATTGCCTCTTTATTGTGAGTTAAAGTGGGAGGGTTAGAAGAGACAGTACACATGGTGATTGCATTTTCATATCATTGCATGCACTCTCCAGCATGTAGTTTGCACCTTCTTCAATGCTTTCAGAGCATGCAAGGATGGGCAATTTCAAAATTGCCTTCTAAAATGATAATTTCTAGTTTACTGTTCCACTATTGCAATGGTCATAGAAACTTGCTACTTTCACTGCTTAAAAGCAGTATCTTGATTCGGTGGGTTTCACTAACTCTGTTGAGAATGGAGGAAAATTATTTGTTAAGTAAAACATAACAATGAATCATTTCTAATGATCCCCAAAGAAAAAACAAAGTTCTGATACTAAAAATACAGGTACTGTAATTCAAAGCAGTAAAGTATGTGACTAGAAAATCATCTTAGAAAGATGAAAATTATTCCCCACATAAGCATATGTAGTTATGATTTGGTCCAGTCCTATACCATAATAATATTTATTAATGCAACCTGATTTGGACTTGGAGAGATGCTGATTCTGGAATTTCTAGATTAATAAAGGTGGTGTGATATTGAAAATCTGGTGTTTTTCATGAAATATATTCTAGCATCTGAGGCACATTTCCAAAAAAAGATTAGTGTCTAAATTTAGGCATCTAATCTAGAAAGTTAGCCAGACATACTTCATGATTTTAAATTCCTACCACAACCTCTGAGTGGAGGGGTAAATTTTCAGTAAGCCACTCAGTGACCAGCCAGTTAAGTTAACTATAAACTAATTCTCAGCTACAGTCTAGCTAAATTGTAATTGAAAATAATCCTGAAGATAGCAAGCATTTTTGAAAGCTACCTTAATTATTTTCTTTAGTGTTTTGATATAAGAAGGCTAAATAAAACCTGTTTACTAGATTTTATGTTAATTTAATGAACTTTCTCTGTTACTGTTCAACAGTGGGCCAGGAAGAAAAGAATAAAGTTAGTTGTTGATCGAGAATATGAAACCAGCTCAACTGGAGAAGACAGTGCTCCAGAATCTCAGAGGAACCGTCTTAGCCACCCAAATATTCAAAACAATGTCAATGGCAATATTTACATTGCTCAGAATGGGTCCATAGTTAGAACTCGTCGCATTTGCCTCACCAACAACTTAAAAGTCACATCCCCTTCAAGACTGGGGAAACACTTCAAGAAACTGGACAAGCTGGCAGTGACACATGAGGAGAATGTCCCATTGAACACATTGTCGAAGGGGGCTTCTTCTAATGATAGACTGAACACAAGACCATCTAGTATCTCACTAGCCTCTAGCACAATGGGGGCAGAAAATCTCGTAACAAGGTTAGGGGACTGTAAAATGAAAAGCACAGAAGAGCAGGAATCAGTTGTTGACAATGAGGACATCAAAGAGGTTTTGGAATTGCACAGTGATCAGACACAATCAGATGAAGAAGAACTATGGATGGGTCCCTGGAATAACCTTCACATACCAATGACAAAACTGTGACCAGTTTTTTAATTGTTATTTTTTTTTATGTTTAGTTCAGTTTATAACAATCAGCACTTTTTATTGTCACTATGGGAAAATGTATGAAATTTGTATTGTGCACAGGAGTAACATTCTTTAAACAACATGTTTTTCAGTAAAGAAAAAAGATTTTGCATTCACATTTGTATCAATTAATTGTTCTTCCCAATAGTTTTTTGACGGGCTTCAATTCACTAACTAAAATAGCATTAAAGCATACCAGTTTTGTTGGAACTTCATTTATTGTTTAATAAACTGCATACAACTTCTGAATATTCTATTGATTTTTCCTGAATGCTGTGTTTTTCTCTTCCCCACATATTGTGCTGTACATGTGATCACACGTTCCACAGTAAATCATAAAATCATTTTTTGAGAGCTTATATTTGTTAATATTGCAAAAGCAGGATGTGATTTGTTTATAATATAAAATGTTTTAGAATTATGATTATTTTTCATAAAAGAATAAGGGTCCTAGTTTTCAAATACTTTTCCTGAAGCACAGAGTTTGAGAAGTCTTTAAAATACAATCCTATATTGCATTTAAAAAGTTGAAATTGAAGAAAACCAAATAATTTAAATATACAAATAATATGATAAGCATAATAAAAACTTTATGAAGAGACATACAGACCTGTAAAATTAGGAATTACATTTAGAAGAATTTTATAATAAACTGTGTTTAGATAATCTTTCCCATTCCTCCTACTTTCATCTCTTTTGTTATATTCACATTGAGCCAGATATTCAAAATGGCACCTAACTGTCTAAGATTTTAGCCAGACAGTCAGGAGCAAAAATGGGCAGATCAGAGAGGAGTCAAGTTGGCTGGAAAAATTAACCAGCTAACTGGATATTCAGAGTTAACTGGCTGATTTATCCAACCAAATCTGGTCTGGCCAAAGGGCTGTCCTGAAGTTAGCCAGATATACGTAACTGGCTAACTTTACGATAGCCAGGTATGTTCAGCAGCATGGCTGCACCAGTGAATGAATATACAGCGCTAGTTACCTAGTTATTTATAACTGGCTAACTGATAGAGTTTGTGGTGGCTTAATATAGACTTCTATGTTTCCAAATGATTTTCTGTGACTACAGACATTTCTATATATGCTAGCATGAGTCAACTTTAGCTTCCATACTGATGTTCCATAAATTTCATTTCTTCCTGATTGTGACTAGCAGAAAGAGAAGTGCGATAAACTGTCATCGGGGATGAAACTTAACAAAATTTAACTGGAGTTCACAGTCAGTTCTCATAACACTCAGTGAAATCAATTTGATACGACACTACAACAATATTGAACAAAGATTTGCTAAAACCAAAAGAATCACACTGATAGAAATGAATCAATGTTTTTTTTATGCACTTAGAATGCATGGGGAAGTCAGTCAAGGGCAAAAGAATTGGGGACAGAGTACAATTTTATCATATGAAGAAGTTAAGTTAAATTTATTACTTATTTTATGTGAAAGCTGTACTCACACTTTTCATTTTTCTTCATATATCATTGATGGTATATTTTGTAGTGCCCAGAGGGGTTATTATAATATCTGCATAATTTAAATGTAAATCTATGAACAGTCACCCTTTGTAGCCATTAATCATACCCTCTGTAGGAAGAACAACCATCAGAGTATTTCTGTTGAGCAAATCAGTTTAATTCTCTCGTTCTTTCAGGGTCAGATACTGTATAAGCAAAGTAAAATGGTCCATGGCAGCATTATGTGTCTTATACAGAAAAACAGTGGTCATACATTAAAAATATATTTTATATGTAAAATTTATAAGATTTGTATAGCCCACGATAAACATAGAGGATAATTAAAAGGCTGCCATTCATAAATGTAAGTATTGTACAAGGAATGCCAACATTACCAATGTTCCACAATATCAATATATAAATACTAAAATATCCTATCTGTTCTTTATAATAAATAACATTATGTCAGAGCCTCTAAGGTAAGTTGGGAGCTGCTGTTTTCCCTAGAAACTAGAGTTATAGGAAATAAAGGAGCAGAGCATAGAGGCTTATAAGAAATGTGATTGATAGGTTAATACAATACTCCATTATGTAGATAACTTAGACCAGTGACATAAAGGTCATATGAGACACAGAAGAGACGTTTGTTTACTAGGACACTGGGTGAATAAAATTTAAAAACAATAAAAATAGAGGTTTTCTATCATATAATAAATGTGAGGTCGTCAAGCCAGGTCTTGTTCACTGTGATTAACTTTATTATTAGGCCTTGCCTTCCTTTCTCACACAGACCGATAAGGCTGGGTGCAGGGACTATTTGGAGGAGGTGACGCTCCCCAAGTGGCATGTCTGTTGCCAGTTACGACTCAAATACAAGCCATGTCCGTGATTGGCCATTGCCATAGCACTTGGTCACAAGTGGCAAGGGCAGGGGAATTCCATGTATGAGGTATAAAAAAAAAAAGGGCAGCAAGTTTGCTGCCCACCCTATTCCCTAGGACTTGCGGCATCCTTCCTACCCACCCTTCTCTGATATATTTTAATTAGTGGGTGTTGGTGTAATGGCACAGCTATAGGAGGGAATGGTTGGAGGCACAGGTGGGAGACTGGAACCAGTTGGGGTGTTTAGGGGTTTAGAACAGAATGATGCCTGGTAAGCATGTTCAGTAGTGGTGGGCATAAATTGATAAAGTGGCAACTGGGATAGAGGATGTCCACCTAGAAACAGGACCAAACAAGTGTGAAGGCACTATTCACACCTGCCAGTAAGCACCCACTAGTTCAGGGGTGGCCATCATTCATGCACCAAGAGCCAGGAAATCAGGATTCATACTACCAAAGAGCCTCACATTTTCAAAACATGAAGAGTGTGGAGGGAAGGAGGAGGCCCCCTTTCCAACAATATAGCTCCCTCTCTCAATCCACTTACCCTGTCCCCACGGTTTCTCTCTGTCAGTTCCATCCTGTTCCCATCAGTTTCTCTCAAGCCCCCCACCAGTCTCACTCTTTCTCAATACCCCAACACTGACCCCACCAGTATTTCTGTCTCAATTAGCCTCTCTTTTATTCCTCCCACAAATTTTTCACAATCTCTCCACCTGTCCCCCAAATCTTTCAATTCTTTCATCCTGTTCCCACCAGTCCCTCTCTGTTTCCTACCCTGTCCCCACTAGTGTCTCTCAATTTCCCCACCCATCTTTCTCTCTCTCAATCCCATACTGTCCCCCAATCTCACAGTTTTCCCATCAGTATCTCTCTCTCAATCTTCCCACCTTGTCCCCACCTTCCTCTTTCTCTCCCCCTATGCTATGCCCAGTGTCTGTCTGTCTGTCTCTTTCTCTCTCTTGTCCCCATCACTCTCTTTCAATCACCACCACCACCACATACCTCAAACTCTACAAGAACAATGACAGGGTCTCAGTGGCTCCAACATTAACACCTCCCTCCTCACCCCTTGTGCTACTCTGTCCCTCGCCTCACCCTCTATCTACCTCCAATATTTCCCCTGCCCCCACTCCCTCTTACTCTCTCTCTCTCTTTCTGATGCCTCCCCTCCAGTGCACACTCTGGCTCTCTTACATACACCCTCCACCATTACCCCTTCTGGCTTTCACATACCCACCTCCCCAAAAATTCACCTCTTTCCAAGCCACTCTCTCTAGAAGCATTCATCCCCTTTTGCACTGAATCTCCTCTATGTGTCTCTGAAATCCTTTCCCCTCCAGTCACCATTTCTAGCTTTCTCATTCCTCTCCCCATCACACCTCTAGCTTCCATTCTTCCCCCTGTCCCATCATCCCTTCTGGCTCTGTTGCCACCCTCTCTCTTCAACCGCTCTCTCTATCGCACTCCCTTCAACCTTCATTAGCTATGATTGTCACCTATCCTCACCCTCCCTCCCCTTTCACCCCTTCTGGCTCTCTCTCTCTCTCACTCACACACACCCTCATCATCACCTCTGCCCCACCCTGATGCTATTTCTGTTTTTTCACCCTCCCCTTCTCCCCCAACAATCACAACCACTGACTTTATTGCACATATACCCTCTCCCTGCCTCTCTCACACCCTTCTACTGCCTTTCCCCTTTTTTGAATCCCTTCTACACCCATTCCCAACACTCTCTCATGCCACCTCCATTCCCTTCACATGGCTATCTTTCAACACCCTATCCTGGCCCTCTCTCCATTTCCCCCTCCCAGGCCCTGGTCCCCTCACAACTGTTGCAAAACAAGTGGCAGCATGGACCTTGAGGAGGAATAAGATGCCAGAAATTTTTATTTCATTGCTGACTTCAGGGAGATGGAGATGGAATCAATATTCACCCCCCCCCCCCCATCTTCCCCACATCATAAGCTTCTAATTGTGTTGTTGCTCTCCCCTACTCTTACAATATTACCTCTTTTCATGTCACTGCCCTCAGAAGTGTTCACCCCTTCTTGCACCGCTTCTCCTTCAATCATTCACTTCATGCACTGCTCCCCAAGTATTAACTATATTTACCCCCTTCTCACCTTACCACTTTCAGCATTTACCACCTTTCCCTTGCCACTAATTATTCTGGTTTGACTGGAGCTTTGGGTGACTGCCTCCTCTCCTTCTGCTGTCAGCTGAATCCCAAATCATAGGAGCGCATTGAGCTACTGGGTTTTGAGCTATGTACACTCCAACCCTTCCCCTCCAGATAGCAGAGCAGAGAAGAGCCCTCTACTCCAGGCAGAAGATGGGGTGGAGGTTGGACAAGATGGCGGGGCGGGGTCCTGGATCAGAGAGCTAACTGATTCTTCTTTGCTCTCCTGTCAGCTCCAATTTCACCCACTCCTGCCCTCCACTGTTGCTGATTGTAAATGGGCAAAAGAGTAGGAGGAGAAGAGTGGTGAGTAGAGGAGAAACACCCCTGATCCCTGCTCCAGCTTCCCCATCTGTCTTCTGTCCAGCAGCACTGTCAGGTCAGGAGAGGGAATTGACACTGGGGCAGAAGGGCTCTTTTCTGTTCTGACCTATTGTGTGTACTTCCTGCTCTTCCCCCTCCCCTCTGTCCTCTGCAGTGTTATTCAATTGCCATGTGGCCAGAAGGGCAAGAGCCTCATTTTGCACATGAAAGAGCCACATGCGGCTCCCAAGCTGCAGGTTGGCGACTTCTGCACTAGGTCATGGTAGGAAGGCTCACTTCCATGCAAGAGGTGCATTTCTGATACCCAGATCCCAGTAGGTTGATGATACTGTACTTCCACAATGGAGCATAGCAGGAGCTAACCAGGCATTTAAAAAGTGGAGAGAGAGATTTGAGGTTCAGGTATTGATGTTATGTTTGGTTTCCCACAGGTTGTTGTTGGCTCAAGTTTTTGTAACTGTGGTTCCCCAAATAAAGCTGCAGCCTGCTGATCTCATTCTGTATTTTCTGGTTATTTTGTGGTGTAAGAAGGAGCATGTTGGAGGGAAGGTTGGGAGGTCTCCCCTGCCTGGGTTACTAATAATTAAGCTTTATTTTATAGCCTAGACAATATTGAAGGTACTAGGGATGTGAATCGTGTGCCCGATTGTTTTAACAATCTGGATTGGCTGGGGGGAGAAAAAAATCGGATCGGCATGATTTTTTTTAACTTGCGCACTAACGCGCACTAACGCAAGTTAATGCGCACTATCAAAAATTGTTACTTAATGGTCTAAAAGTAACATTTGAGGAAATGTTCATTAGCTAGAGGTGCACACTAAGCCACGCATACTTGGTGCTGTCCCCTGTGGCCATTTTGCTATCAGATATAGCACGCACTAGCCAGAAAGAGAAAAAAAGTGCCAGCAGGCTGCAGCAGTGACAGTGCCAGCAGTAGCCACTAGCCAGTAGCTAGTCTAGCCTCAGTCTGCTCTTTAAATTTAACCACTGTAAATATAATAAATTAATAATAAAGTTTTTTGTTTAGTTTTTCTATAGTATGTTAATGTTTTGAAGCTCAGGTTGCAAGTTTCTTTATTAAATGTTTTGTTTCACTAAAGTAGAATATAGAGAAGTACTTAATTTAATGTTATGTAAAGTTTCTTTAGTTTAATACACAAAGTACTTCATTTTATTTTATTCTACTCTAGTGAAAAAAAAGAAGTTTAGTTTAACACAGGAACTGCAAACTTGAGTACAGTGAATGGGGGGGGGGGGAGAAGAGGGATGTGAAGGGGAAGACAGCCCCTGCATTCAGCAGCTCTGATTTTCTGAAGAGATCTGTCCTTCAGAGACCAGGGAGTGGGACGCTTGGCCCTTCATCTTCCCCTTTCCCTCCCCTTTGTCAAGCTACCAACCGTTTCCATTTCCCATCCCCCATATATTAAACCATCACCTCAGTGGGAACCTTGGTGACATCAATAAATAAGAGGGCAGCCAATAGGAATACATATTCATTCCTAACTGACCTTAACTGACCTGAAAAGTGTCAAATTGTATCATTTTCTGTTAGTGCGAACTAACAATGGGTAGTGCACACTAACTTCCTGTTAGTGTGCACTAACTCCCGTTAGTGCGCACTAACCCAATTAGCAATTTTGTTTTACGATAAATCGGTGGAATTTCTATTGTATTGCACTCTTTAACGATTAATGACAATATTAAAAATATCGGACGATAATTTAAATCGTTAAAAAACGATTCACATCCCTAGATGGTACTTTGTGTAGTTTTGAGAAGGACTCCACAGTCATACAACAAATTGGGAGTATTATTTCATCCAATGAACAACTTTGTTACAATTTTTTTCTGATTACTTGTATGTCTTCTTTTTGTTAAAGTAAAAATGAAAAAGTAACTTTGTAGTGAACTACTGTAAAATGTTTTTCATACTGGTTTTTACCTATATATTTTTATGCTCATCAAAATTCTATGAAGGAGAATAGTTCACTCTTCACAACTATTTTCTTTACATATTAATTTATAGGGAAGATATTTGTGTTCATTGATCATAAGTAAAAAAGAATAATGTTCAGTGAATATAATTTATACAAGTCAAACAACGGAGACAAGACAATGTGTACACAAGGAGGAATGAAACAAATTTAACAATCAGCCAACCAAATTATGGATTTTGAACATTGTCAATATGTTTCATTTTATCAGTGATGTCATGGACATATACAGTACCTGAATGTAATCCACTCTGAAGTGCTTGAAAGGTGGAATATATATCACATACATACATACATAAAATACATTTATGGGCCATAGTTCCCATAAAGTTTCTCCCATTCTGTGTCTATGGAAAAATGCTTTTGAAAAAGCTACCCAAATACAGTAAAATCATTTGTGAATATTTGGCTGCTTATATTGTTAATACTAACAAATTTTAGTGAAACTTGGAAGTTTTCAGGAGATTTTGTGGAACTTTTCTCCTTTTTTGAAACAAACATGGTAGGTGAATTTATTAATAAATGTACCCAGACAAAATGGCAGTATTTTTCATGTTTACATTTCTTAGCCCCAGAGTGATCATCTAAGTAAACATATGAGGCCCAATTTTGAAAGGTTCATTTGCATAAATTTCGGGGGTTACGCATGTGGCCAGGCCTTGTGTGTGTCGCACACATTTTACAAAGGGCCCAGCCTCACGCATAACCCCTGTTATGCGCTGATGTGCGGTCCTGATGACAGGGGCAACCTGGGGGTCATGGTATGGGTGGAGAGAGGCGTGGCTGGGGACGCGCCAGATTAGTGGCATTAGCCATGGTCCTGGGGAAGCACATGCCGGCAGCCATCTGGCGGCAGAAGATACATCTGCTCTGGAGAAGCAGTAAGTATCAAAATAAAAAATTTAAGGGCTAGGTAGGTTTAGGTTAGGGGTCAGGGAGGAGAGGGAAAAAAGTAGGAAGGGTAGGGTTAGGGAAGTTCCCTCCCAGTTCGCTCCTTAATTGGAGCGGAGTGGGAAGGAACTGGGGAAGGCTTACTTGTGTCGCCACGCTACCTTTATAAAATTCCCCTCCCATGCGCTGAAGTCACGGTACACTCGCGCATGTGTGTGTGGATGTTAAAATCCGGCACACATGTGTGCGCAGATATATTTTATAACAAACACAAAGCGATTGCGCGCATGTTATAAAACCGGCGCGCAGCTTTGAAAATCTACCTTTTAGTTAATACAATATAATTTATCAGCTAATTACTAGTCAACATAATCTGTAATACAGCACAAAGTAAATTGTAGTACATTATACAAGAATTTAGAATTCTTTAAGTCTTACAAGACAATGTTTTTACTGGGGAGAAAAATATAAAGACAGAAAACTTTGCCTCCAACAAAAAAAGGATGGTTACTTTCCTTTAAGACATTTAACTATATTTTTAGGTTATATAATTTATTCTTCTTTGATTTTAACTTTGAAAGCAAATTCAAATTCTGCTGTACACATCTAGCTGGTTTTCTTAAGAATTGTGGGATCTGTCTCTGTCAATGTATTTGAAATATTTACTGTCTATTTCCCTTTTTAATTGGAATATCCAATAAAGCATTTTTGGTATTTTTGAGTTATTTAATAACTTTAATAACCTTGATGCACTGGGCAGTATTTGTGAGGCACTTTCCCCTCTGATGCATAGAAATAAAGGTCAACAAACAAGTGTTACCTTTTTATTAGGCTATCTTAATACATGACACAAAATGAAAAATCCAGTCCATTGATTTTATGGAATGTATATTTTTCAGCTCCCCCTCAGATCTTAAGTTTAAAGTATAATGTTGAATATGGTATATATATGATGAGCCTAAAACTTTATGGGAATTAATACTGTAGTGAACACCCATAAAACAGTGAACCGTTAGCCCCAATATTCTGTAATGTGGTGTCATGATTCATCTTGTTTAGAGGAATGGTACATTTAATTTAAAAATTAAGGCCTTAATTTACTAAGGATTTTCTTTCATTCTGCATCTATGTAAAAAAAAAAATTAGGAATCAATGTTCAAAAAGTTAAGATAACCGGGTAAATTTAAATTGTTATCTTAAGCCATATATTCAGTCAAAGCTAACCGGCTATTTTTTTGGCTCAATATCTGGCTAAATCTAACCACTCAAATTTGTGCAATTTGAGCTACAAGGAAACATTTGGCCAATTAGATTGAATATCATAGTATCTGACTGAGGGTCTCATTTACTATGCATTTTTCCCAGTGGTATAAAATGGAAGAAAAACCTTAGTAAATGAGAATCTAAATTTGAAAGCTGTGCCCTGACCCAGACACTTTTCTTTCTGGCTACATCTGTGCCTGCAGTGATATTTTGAGAACAGATTTAGACAGTCTGCATTGCAGGTGCGGATTAGATGGAATTTATTTATTTATTTTGTTAGCTGGTTAGATTTATGTGGTTAAAAGCTGATTTTAACTGTGCAAATATTTTGAATATTGATTCCTTAGTAGAGATGTGCACAGAAAAAATGCTTGTTTCATTATTTTTTCTTTTGTTTCATTCCCACTGGCAGTTCTTGGGACCTTGGGCAAGTCACTTCTCTCTCCATTACCTCAGGTACAAATATTATGAGCCCTTTGGGGATGGGGAAATACCTACAGTACTTGAATATAATCAACACTGAAGTGTCTGAAAGGTGGAATATCAATTGAATAAATACAAAAATTCATTTCAGTTCCCAAAACAGTCTGATTTTCAAAAGCATTTACATACTTAAAACTGTGCTTTACATGAGTAAATGCACTTTACCCATATGCCATTGAAATGTCAATATGTTTTATCCATGTAAAGCACACTTAACACAGGTAAATGGCTTTTGAAAATTGCTAAGAAAATATGTTGCATTGATATGCCTAACTCCTTTGAAAATCCATCTTCATTTCTTTAATTCATTATCTAATTTAGGGCTGATTTTCCATTCTCGCAGAGAATGGTGAATCCAGTGGTAATGGGGGGTGGGGGCCGAAGGGGGGGGAGGGGGTCTGTGAAAGCCGGCAGTGATCGCACCACCGCGGTGTTATCACTGCCGGCTTTCGCACCCAATAGCACCACCATGAAAGGTGGCGCTATTGGGCATGCTACTGGCGACAATAACGGTCCTTACCTTATCGCCACCAGCGAAGATAATGCCGCGTCCACCTCCTCGCAGGCCCGACTCCTCCCCTCCCCACCCCGACTCTTCCCTGACTCTGCCCCTGGCAAGCTCTCACATGCGAAAAGGGACTTTTCATGTGCGATAGGCTTAGAAAATGACCCCCTCAATTTGTTTCCATTAAAATCAATGGGGAAGCAATGCATCACATTGTGTACTCTAACACTGTGGTTTTGTATCCATATTAAATGAAACACGCAGGCAGGCATCAGCAGCAGGGGAAACAGTACTCCAAAACCAGTACCAAGATTGGGGAACAGTGGCATTAACAGTGAGGAACCATGAGAGGGTTAAAGCAGCCAAACAGCCTTGGCAGCGCAAGAATGGCAAAGCATCACAAACAGTGGTGAGAATACTCCAAGGTACCAACACTGCCATCAACACCACAAGGCACTGAGAGGAGAACAAAGGAGCACCAACAGTGGTGAGAACACTCAAAGTATGAGAACACTCAAAAGCATCATGAGAGGGGCAAAGCAGCACCAACAGTGGTATGAACAGCCCAAGGCACCAAAAGAGAGGTAAAGAATACCAACAACAGTGGTATGAGTGTCCCAAGGCACCATGGGAGGAACAAAGTGCACCAACAGTGGCAGGAACACCCCAAGGAACCATGAAAGTGGTGAGACAGAATGAATAGTGTCATGAATAATCCAGTACACAATGAGAGGAAAAAACCAGCCCAAACAGAGGCATTAACATCTCAGTGTAATGGGATGAAGCAACACCAATAGTGACAGGAAAAATGCAGGTCACCATGAGATGAGCAAATCAGCAACAATAGTGGCAGGAAAACCCCAAAACATGAAAAGAGGAGTAAAGGGCATTAACAACAGTGTCATGAACAGCCCAAGGCACCAAAAGAGAAGCAAAAAGCACCAAGTGCAGTAGCATGAATAGTCTAAAACATCATGAGAAGGGCAAAAGACATCAACAACAATGACATGACACCCCAAGACCCTGTGAGAGGGGCAAAACAGTCCCACCAGTGTCAGGAACACCCAATGCATTGTGAGAGAGGCAAATCAACACCAACAATATTAGGAATATCCCAAAGCACTGAGAGAGGCGCAAAGCATCACATAATGGTGATCCAAAGCCAGACGAGACTGGGGTAAATCATTGTGTTAGGGTCAATGGAGCAATAATACATACAAAATTAACATTTCCAAGGCACCTTGAGAGGAGGGATGCACCAGAAATAGTACATTGAAGACCTGTATGAGCAACTCAAATCACGGTGAGAAGGGCAGGGTATCAAGAGCAGCATTGTTTGTTTGGTCCTTTAATAAGGTATCACAACCTCCAAAGACTTTATTTCTCCAAGAATAATATAATTTCTAACATTCTTCTTAATGCATTAAAGAAATATTACCTCTCAACAAATGTATTCTGGTGTAAAATAATTGAAATAAAGGTTTTATCTCAGACCTGTAAACATGGGAAGGAAAAATGACATGAAAGCATATTTTCATTCCATGCTGGTCACTGGAAGGTTGTTTGGGAGTGCAGCCTAAAATGGATGGCTCAATAATGCATGATACCAATAGTCAGTAAGTACAGCAATGGAATTTGAAAAGAACTTGGAAGACAGCAGGAGTCGTGGAAAAAGACTCAAAGGTACCAAGAGAGGCATAAACTAAAACTAGTAGGAGCACTGGCATCAGTAACCAAAGACAATGGTTGCAGAGCAAGGCAGCAAGAAGAGTGGCATCAATTCCCTAAAGTACTGGATGAGACGTAAGGGAAAAGTGACATCAGAACTCCAAAGTACAGAGTGGCACAGCAAGCACAACACATGAAGACCCCAAGGGACCACAAAGAGTGCAGCAAGTGCATAAAACCTTGAATCAGCTTAGTAATGGCACAACAGGTTTGTCATTATTTTTACTATCTCATTTTGTCAAGTCAAAGTGCACTATAACCTTTCAGAAGCTTCACTGTGAATGTCTTTACATGGGTACACCCATATACTGGACAAGACCAATAGTCAGTAAGAACCATAAGGGAATTTAAAAAGAAATTTGATGAAAAAGTCAAAGAAGGCATGAAACCATTAGAGGTAAATGGGTAAGGTTCATGTATGTATACCTGGATAATTAAGCAAATGGTACAGTTGGTGAGATGAAATGGCAGATGACCTGTGGCAAATGTAATCAATCCTGACACCCAAGGCATTGAGTAAAAGACAAATTAGTTGAAGTGAAGGAAAAACATTCCAAGGAACCAAGAGAGGGATATTGCAGAGGGTGGACTGACCTTTAAACCCTGAATAATGGGTACAGATCAAGGCAGTAACGAGATTCATCAATACCCCAAGACATTCAGTGAGAGGTAAAACAGGAAAAGAGTGAGGCAGGAAGCACAACGCCACAAGGCACAGAGTTAGGGATAAAGCAGGAAGCACATTGGCAAAAATACCCCAAATCAAAGAGTAAGGGGTAAGACTGGAGGCACAATGGCATCAAAACCCCAAGGCAAAGAATGCAAAATAAGACAACAAACACAATGACATTAACACCCCATGATACAAAGCAAGAGGTAAGGCAGGAAGCACAGTGGTATGAACACGCCAAGACAGAGTACAAAATGAGGCAGGAAGAACATTGGTATCAACAACCAAGCCACAAAGTACAATGGAACAGTTTCCTTGTACTACAGCCTGTGTTGCAAGTAGTAGCACCCAAGCAGAAAGAGCAATAAAGCTGAGCTGACTGCTCTGGGTACGGCATTACTAGATGACAACATACTTCTCTAAAATTTTTGAAAACATTTAAGTAGGCTTCTAAAAGAGCTTCATAATGTGTGTCTAACCTTTTCAAAATCTAACACAGAGGGATGGAGTGAAAATGATTTGCTTTTCCTTTCAACTTTAAAAAAGAAGGATTATAGAAATCATGCTTATATAGGCTGGTTGGAAAACTGCTTCAATGTGAATGGCCTTACTCCTTCCTTGTTCTGTAAAAGAAAAAAAAAACATTAATTTGCTTTCCCTATAAACTTTAATGGAAACAATCCAAATGAACTGAAAAAGATTCAGATGTTTTTGGATTCCTCATAATTTAAGTTTGATGGCAACAAACAGAACCAAAAATCAAATCATTCATTGCATTTTTCCATTTGGATTCCAGTGAAAGCAAATCATCACCCCTTAGTGATTCAGGGCCTACATCATAAAACATATGTAGGAAAATTACTGATTTTCCTTTAAGTGTGATTTTGTAGAGTATAATTTTTTAACTTTTTAATTCAAGAAATGGTTTCTAAGATTGCAATATGTCTTTTTGCTTAATCAAAAGTAAGATCTTTTCTTTTGAATTGAGTTTAAAATTGAGAAGCATTGATTATATTAATCTGAGCATGTGTACAAAGTGTAAAATGTTTTCAAAAGCTTCTCAGTTTGAAAAAGTTTGGCATCTTTTAAAAGTGATATGTATTTTATTGGACACAATTGAAAGAAAGAATACATTTAATTAAAAGGGATAATTTTGAAAATCAATTGTAAAAACCTGTTTAACCCATGCAACTTCATTGAATTGGTTTACAAAACCTTTTTAAAGAGAGACCAGTTACTTGAATATGTGGTCTGGTGGGTTTTTCCCAAGATCTGAGGCAAAAGAAAAACAAAACAGATTTTTCCTGCAGATCTTTGAGAAATCTTTGGATTTTGTATTTAACCCATTTTACCCGTGCTCTTCCCTATAGATGTTAATAGGGAGGCAGATAGTGCTTCAGGTTATAGAGCTTGGGTTCATCAGGATCCGTTGCCAAGTTGATCTCAGTCACTTTAGGGTCTCTAAAGTCAATAGGATTGGCATGGGATGATGCTATGTTATTTACTTCTTTAATATTTATTTAATTAATGATTTATTATTGCTTATATTCTACAATTCTCCAATAAACATTCAAAGTAGAAAACAGCAAACATTCATAAAAACAAGGTAAAAATAACATCATATAAAAACAAATACATTTGCAATCCAGTAGCTCAGTCTCCTAGTCTCACAAGGACCTTCTACAGTTCCTTGCAATCTGCTGCCATTTTAACAACTTTGAATAATTTTGTGTCATCTGCAAATTTGAACACCTCCATTATCGTTCCCTTTCCAGATCATTTATGGATATATTAAACTGCACAGGTCCCAGTACCAATTCCTGTGGTACTCCACTAATGATCTTTCTCCATTTGGAAAACTGATAATTTAGTCCTACCCACTGTTCCTAGCCTTTTAATCAGTTACCAGTCCACAATAGAACACTGTCTCTTATCCCATGACTGTAATTTCCTGGGGAGTTTTTCATTGAGGACTTTAACAAATACCTTTTGAATTTCAAATACACTATTTCAACTAGCTTACCAATATACAAAAATGTTTTAAAAGATTGTAAGACAAGACTTCCCCTTACTTTAAGCCATGGTTATCTATATAGTCAGTTAATTTGTTTTTAAGCATTACTTCTACCATTTTGCTGAGCACCAATGTCAGGATCATTAGTCTATAATCTTCTAGATCACTCCAGATCCATTTTTATAAACTGGCATCACATTGGCCACCTTCTAATCTTCAGGAATCATGGCTATTTTAAATTATAGGATTAAATTGCTAGTAACAGATTAGATATTTCATATTTTAGTTCTTTTAGAACTCTGGAGTAGTTCAGTCCAGTACCGGTAATTTGTTACTCTTTAGATTGTCCATCTGATCAATTATATGCTCCATTGTCAAAGGCATTTGTTTTAGTTGCTCATAATCTTCACCTTTAAAGAATATTTTAGGTTTGGGTATATTCCCAACATCCTTCTCTGTAAAGAATGAGGAAAGGAATTCATTCAGTTTATCTGCTATTTCCTTGTTGTTTCTGAGTGCCCCTTTTGGTCCTCTGTCATCAATGACCTAACTGACTTCCTAATAGACTTTTTGTTTTGAATATACTTGAAAAAATTGTATTATTAGTTTTTGTCTCACGAGCAAGCTTTTTCTCAGTCTCTCTTGACCTGACTAAATACGGTTTTACATCTAACATGCCAGGGTTTATGTTCTTTATTAGGGATGTGAAATCGTTATGGATGAATTAGGCAATTTCAATGAAATTGCCTAATTCGTCCTGGTTCGGGGACCCCAAAAACTGAAGGAATCTTTCCTGAAATTTTGGAAAAATTCGGTTTTCAGGTTAGTGCACAGTAACTCCCCATTAGTGCGTGCTAACGTTAAAATGTTAGCGTGCACTAACGGGAGTTAGTGTACACTGATGGGAGATAGCATGCACTAACTCCATTAGTGCACACTAACCCAAAATGTTGGGTCCCACGAAAAACTAAAACCTGAACCGTGGGAAAAATGAAATTTCCCATGGTGAGCCGAAAATGAAGCCTGAACCGAAAGGTGCACATCTCTAATATTTACTATTGTTATCATTTGGGTCTGCTTTCCATTTTTTGAACAATGCCCTTTAATCTTTAACTACCTCCTTTACCTCACCATTAAACCATGCTGAAAGTTGTTTGGTCTTTCTTTTGAACTTTTTAAATGCCCGGGCATCAGTCGAGACCCTAGCATTGCGCTCAGGCCTAGGCCACATTTCCTGCCCTAGTGTCACGCTCAGGCATAGGCTAAGGCCCCTGCTTTTGGCTTTGGCCTATTCCCTAGCTAGAGATCTGGGCCTAGACCTGACGGATCAATTTTTTGTTTATTTATTTATTTATTTATTTAAAGAATTTATATACCGGGGTTCCTGTATAGTATACATATCACCCCGGTTTACAAGGAACCAAAACTATCGCTAAGGAACCGTAACTATCGCTTCATTTAGCGGTTTACATTGAACATTTAGCGGTTTACATTGAACATAGTTAATTTGAGAAAACATAATAAAACATAAATAAACATAAATAAACATAAAATAGTTAATTTGAGAAAAAGTATATAATATGGTTAACCAGTTAATAACTAAAAGGCAGGTTAATAAGTACATAAGTAAGTAAATAACATTGAACTTGATAGAATCTGGTAACAGGATAAAATATAGTGTTGCATATGCTTAAGTACAGTTTTGTGTTAATTTCTTCAGAGAGATATAAGCTGGGGAAGATACGGAGGATATGAAATGCCTTTTTTCTTGCTCATTAGTTCTATGGGAAAGCTTGTTCGAACAACCAAGTCTTAAGTTTCTTTTTAAATGTAGCATGGCACGGTTCAAGGCGAAGGTCCGGAGGGAGCGAGTTCCAGAGAGAAGGGCCCGCTGTGGATAGAGCACGTTTCCTCAGGGAGGATTTCGCCTGTTGTGTGGTTAGTCTGTACTGATATGCGCTTCTAGTTGGTTTCACTGATGTGTGTAGCTGAATTTGAAATGTTAAATTGAGTGGAGCGATATTATGTAAGGCCTTATGTATCATCATTAAGGACTTGAATTGGATCCTGTATTTTATCGGGAGCCAGTGTAGATGATGCAGGATTGGGGTGATATGGTCTCTTTTTTTGGCATTTGAGAGAATTCTTGCCGAGGCATTCAGGACCATCTGAAGTGGTTTTGTGGTGCAAGCTGGTAGGCCAAGGAGGAGAGAGTTACAGTAGTCCAGTTTTGGGAGTATGATGGCTTGTAGAACCATGCGGAAATCTCTGTACAGAAGGAGTGGTTTTAGTTTCTTTAAGGTTTGTAGTTTAAAGAAACATTCTTTTGTTGTGTTATTGACAAATTTGTTGAAGCTGAATCCACCGTCTAAGATGACTCCCAGGTCCTTTACTTGTTGAGAAAAGGTATCCGGACTTTGGTTGGCGTTCGGAGGAGTGGATGGGACATAGTTTTCCGGTGCTATAATGAGGATTTCAGTTTTGTTTGTGTTTAAGACTAGGTTGAGGCTGGTGAGAAGGTTGTTGATAGCTGCGAGACATTTACTCCAGTGTGACATGGCTTTGTGTAGTGTGTCCTCTATAGGGATGAGGATTTGTATGTCATCCGCATATAGGAAGTGTATAAGCTTGAGGTTGGTGAGTAATTGGCAGAGAGGGAGAAGATATATATTGAAGAGAGTCGGGGAGAGGGATGAACCTTGCGGAACTCCCCTTTTAGATTTGATGGCACGAGACTCTTTGTTATTTATCTTGACCTTGTATGATCTGTCCTCCAAAAAAGATTTGAACCAGTTGAACGCTGCTCCTGTAATGCCAATGTCCGTTAGGCGTTGCAGGAGGCACGGGTGGTTTACAGTATCGAACGCTGAAGAGAGATCCAGGAGAGCGAGGAGGCAAGGTTGGCCTTTTTCTAGATTAAAGATAATGGTGTCTGATAGTGAGGCTAATAGCGATTCTGTGTTCCTAATCTTACGAAAACCAAATTGGTTTGGGGTGAGGATGTTATTTTCTTCAAGAAAGTCTGAAAGTTGTTTGTTAACCACTTTTTCCATAGTTTTGGCTAACATAGTTTTGGCTAACATTTTGAAAACATGTTTTCAAAATGAAACATGAAAACCAACAAATTTTAGTTGAATTTTCAATCTTTTCGCTGTGAGAACAAAATGAAATGAAATAGGAAATGTCTCATTTCCTATTTTGTTTCTCCCAAATGCCCATCCCTATCAGGCATACTCTGGGCAGTATTTCTGCGTATGATAATTTAGTATCTATATATCAATAATCCTGCTTGCCATCTTTCAATGGAGCACAGGTTAGGAGCTTTTGAATAAGGATGATGCATTACCAATAGAAGAGAAGAACAACTTGCATCAGAAACCTAGGCAATGGCCCTGAGATAAAAAAGATGATCAAACAGTCAGTCCACATTTCTCCTTCCCTTACTGGGTTTGCCAGCTCCTGATACAAGAGATCATTGCCAACTCCATATTGGTATGAAAGAAAAGATATGTCAACTTGGAAAAGAAACAGTAAAAAAAACAGTAAATGTTGTCTTGGTATTAATCACATCATTTCCTTTATAAACTGGAAGCACAAGCAACATGGGCAGAAGGGTAAGTGGCTACAGAGATAGTGAGTGAATCTTTCCTGTGTTCCTGGACTACTCTGAGCTCCTATATTTGGTGGAGAGGTGGACAATATTATTGGATGATTAGTGGAATATAAAAATCTTTAAATAAATAAATGGAAAACTTGGGGATATGTCAACTTTAGTGAGTGGGAAGATAGGGGAAATGACAAATGGAAAGATAAAGGAATAGGAGGATAAGCTAAAAAAGATAGAGGAGTGAGCAAGATAGTGATGGCAGGCTGTGCAGGAGGAAAGAAGCATTATAGAAGGGAAGATAGAGAGCTAATATAACTTGATAATGTTAAGAGTTAAAGAAGACCTGTCTTCATACTTCTGGAAGTACAGATACAGAGGAAAGGGCAAATAAAAGCACTGAGAAATGGGCATAGATGGACTGGAAGATTTGAAAAAAAAGGAAAAACCCACAATCACATAATGCCTTATACTTTTTTCTCACTCATTCTCTCTCTCTCTATCTGTTTTCCCACCACTCATACTCATTCACAATTTGTCTTTCTTTGTCATGACCTTGCTCTTGTATTCACAGTCTGTCTTGCTTTTGTCATGGTCATGCTCTCTCTCTCATATTCATAATCTCTGTTTCTTTCCCTCTCTTATAGTCTCTGTCTCACTCATAGTTTCTCACTTGTTTCTCCTACTCATTCACTCTCTTTACTCTCTTTCTTTCTCTGGCTCTGACTCTCAAAGAAAAATCCAAGTCCTTTCCTCTTAGTTCACTGATTGAGAGGAAAGGACCTTTAATTATTGTGTGCCAGGGAACTTAGAGGGAAAGAAGAGTCCTAGGTCACAACCTGGGAGCCAGGATCTACCTCTTTCCCTTTTGCAATTGTAACTGGCATTTCAGCCTGGAGATTGAGAAGTACTAGGACTTCAGAGAGATTTGTTGCTCCATTGAGGACTCATTACCACTACTAGATCCAAGAGCCAGACCACCAATATCTTAAGAGTAAGCATCAATAAAAAGAAATGTTTTCAGTTGTTTTTTTTTAAAGTTTTCTAACATGGTGGTTATTTCATATCAAAAAGTAGGCTATTCCAAAAAACAGAGGCTGCCACTTAAAAAGTGTGTTGATGGATCTGAGAGAGTTGTACTTGACGCACAGTAGACATTCCAGAAGCACCTTTTAGGATGACTGTAGAGCCCTTGAAAAGATACATGGCTTCATAAGGCAGCAATCCATGGAAGATATTTTTGGGCAAGCAGGTTGTGAACCAAAAGGGCAACCTTAAATATGATTCTGGATTTAAGCAGACAGAAGCCAATGAAGATCTGAGAACACTGGAGTGATATGATCCTGTCGTGGACAATCTGAAATAAGATTGGCAGCTTTATGCTGAGTGCGCTGAGTAAGAATAAACATACTTTTATCCATATTAGAGAAAAAACACCCTATAAGATGATAACGAGGGTTATACATCTTGTACTCCTGGAAAAGTTATGTGCCAAAAAATGTTAAATTCTCTGCATTAGGGATGTGAATCATTTTTTGATGATTTAAAATATCGTCTGATATTTTTTAAATTGTCATTAATCGTTAGAGAGTGCGATACAATAGAAATTCCACCGATTTATCATGAAAAAATCATTAATCGGGTTAGTGCATACTAACGGGAGTTAGGACACAACCTAAAAACTCACCCCGACCCTTTAAAACCGCTCCCTTAGCCTCCACCACCCTCCCGTTCCCCCCAAAAACATTTTAAAATTACCTGGTGGTCCAGCGGGGGTCCCGGGAGCGTTCTCTCGTGCTCGGGCTGTCGGCCGATAAACAAAAAACCCACCCTGACCCTTTAAAACCGCTCCCTTAGCCTCCACCACTCTCCCGACCCCCCCCCCCCCCAAAAAATGTTTTAAAATTACCTGGTGGTCCAGTGGGCCGCGGGAGCGATCTCCTGCTCTCGGGCCATCGGCTGCCACTAATAAAAATGGCGCTGATGGCCCTTTGCCCTTACCATGTGACAGGGTAACCATGCCATTGGCCGGCCCCTGTCACATGGTAGGAGCACTGGATGGCTGGCACCATTTTTAAAGATGGCGCTGGCCATCCACTGGATGTCCTGCACCATTTTTAAAGATGGTGTCGGTCATCCACTGGATGGCCTGCGCCATTTTTAAAGATGGTGTCGGCCGTCCAGTGCTCCTACCATGTGACAGGGGCCGGCCAATGGCATGGTTACCCTGTCACATGGTAAGGACAAAGGGCCATTGGCATCATTTTTATTAGTGGCAGCTGATGGCCCGAGAGCGGGAGATCGCTCCCGGGGCCCACTGGACAACCAGGTAATTTTAAAACGTTTATTGGGGGGAACGGGAGGGTGGTGGAGGCTAAGGGGGTGGTTTTAAAGGGTCGGGGTGGGTTTTTTGTTTATCGGATCGGGCGCAGCCATTAAAAAAAAAACTGATCGGGCTGGACAAAAAAAAATGCATGATTTGAATCGGAACCGATTCACATCTCTACTCTGCATGATATATTTTAATTCTGCATACTTTGGGCCTAATTTTTGCTATCACGGCTAATAACTACAACCCTCAAATTTGCATTACGGACTGTGCTACCAGCAAGTAAAGGGTTATCATGGTCCATGATAGTTCCAGGCTCGGAGGGAGGGAGGGAGGGAGGGAGGGAGAAAGAGAGAGACTTACTATAGTGCCTATGCCCTAGACAGGTATTTTAATCCCTATGGGAGGGCCACCTACTAACTCGGGGTGGGGATTAGGTATGAGCGTCGGGGGTTGGGGGCCACTTTCGCATTCCACATGAGACCTACGGAAAGAACAGTGGTCTCTAGTGAAGGTTTGCTGGCCGTCGGAGTGAGGAAACTCACTCCAAGAAGAGATTTGGGCAATGTTCTCTCCACCTAGCTTGATGGACACTCTACCTGGGCAACAACAAGCTAGGTGGAGAGAATGTAGCCCAAATCTCTTCTTGGAGTGAGTTTCCTCACTCCGACGGCCAGCAAATCTTCACTAGAGACCACTGTTCTTTCCGTAGGTCTCATGTGGAATGCGAAAGTGGCCCCCAACCCCCGACGCTCATACCTAATCCCCACCCCGAGTTAGTAGGTGGCCCTCCCATAGGGATTAAAATACCTGTCTAGGGCATAGGCACTATAGTAAGGTTCTCTCTCTCTCTCTCTCTCTCTCTCTCTCTCTCTCTCTCTCTCTCTCTCTCTCTCTCTCTCTCTCTCTCTCTCTCTCCCCAAATATCATGCAGTGCAATGAAACACCCACATTGCACACTGGGAAAACATCAAAAAAAGTTTGCTCAAAGAGAAAGAATTTAAGTTTTTGGTGCAAAATTCTGCAGGGAGTACTGCTCACAATACTCTTCAACTTCCAACACAAATAGGACAATGAAGGGAAAACTCAGATACCATGCCAGTCATTAGAGGGGGTCTCTCCATATCACTCTCTCATCATTCACTCATATCTTTCCCCATTCTGGCTCTTTCCACTTAAGATTAACGGAATGGTTATAACCCTGCAAAAAAAAAAAGCCAATAGAGAATAATATGTTATGTATACCCTTTCAGGTACAACTGTTTTTGTACATCCAGTAATTTTTGAGACACAGTTTTGTATAACCTGAAATACAGCAGTCATAGTGCACTAATGTACTTTCATAAGTTCAGTAATCCTATGCAAGCACTAGGGTCAGAGAAGACGAGTCAGAAAAATCATTAAAGTTCATTTGAAAGTCTTTTCTAAAAAACTGAAATAATTTAAGCTGCTGAGCACTTTTAAAATATATTTATTCAATATCATTCTGGAGTTTTCTATGTTTAAATCATCAGATCTGACCTAAACCATATTAAAGTACATTTTTACTGCATTTTGTTGATTCTTTGCATTGAAGTGCTAAAAGGTGTATGCCTAGATTAGCTAACTAATTTATATTTGATATGATTACTTTAAAGGAGCTGTTTAAAAACAGACTAGTGTTTAAAAGCCAAGGAAAATTTCTGTTTGATTAATTATTTAAACTGATTAGTTTTTCATTTTATGGAGAAATGTTTTTTACAATTCATTTCAAAGATTTGCATATCTTGCCATTAATAATAATATTTCACATACAGTAAATTACAGAAATCAAGTAGGGGTTGATTAGTCTGCTGCAAGAATAAGAGTTGTTACTCTTCATGCTACATATTAATCAGAACTTTCAGATTCAAGGAGGTAGAAATACTGATCACTGATATACATCTTTTAAATCAGATATACAATTTTGGTAATAAATAACAGGATTCACACCCCCCTCCTGTACATATATTTTTAATCATCACCAAAATTTTCATTTCTCAGGTAAATTCATATTCATAGCCTCATGCTGAGTACACACTGATTTACTGTACAAAATTAATAAGGTGAAATATAGTAAAGGCAATTATTTTTTATTCAATGTGTTTTTACAGGTTGGGGTTTTTTTTAATACATTTTAAACACATTGAAGTTGATTCACCCAAGTTTTGGACTTCACTAGGAAAATAGCTGTCAAATATGAAGTTTTCCTAAATATCTTCTATCATAACAGGAGACTTTTCACTTGCTGTTTGTTTGTGTTTTCAAACACTCAAAAGTTTAATTTGAAGTGCCCAAAAAAAGATATTTGGAGCATGAAGGAAGTGGAGCCAGCTGTTATGGACCTCTGCTTCTGCCCCCATCCACACAGGATTATTCATCACCCAGCTAGATAGATACACCAATTTGATTTAATTTCCTGAGGCCTCTACCCTGAATGTTTATACTCCAGCTCGGAATAGGAGAAAGTCAGACAGCTTTCCTTTTTACCAAAGGCTTCCATTGGCCTAGATTCATCATTCCGCTATAAATATAAAGGAATGATGATCTGTGAAGAAAAAAGGGGCAGGGGGTGAAAGCGTGCAGCCAGCCGCATTACGGCGGTGCATTTTTTTTTGCCTGCCACAGTTGCGGCTGTGCCGCGCTCTATCACCCCCGTAGCATACCAATAGAAAAGGAAGTGTTAAATCCGGTGCTGCTGCTGGCGATAATGTCCGAAACATTATCGCCTGCAGCGGTACCACCACCTCATTACCCTTAACCCTGCCCAAACTCCTTCCTACCTCCTCTCTCTCATTTTAATTTTTACATTGTGATGAGGTAGTTATTGCATGCGTTAGGGCTTTATCATGTGTGATAATAAGGCCATGTCGTGATTTGATGAATGACCCCCATTATTTTCTATGGGAGTAAAAATATTTTATTTTCTTTTTCCCCATGGAATAGGACCTGGCCCATGTTACCAACTTTTATTTTAGTCTATCCAATTCATTTGGATTTAATAGGAAAAAAGACTCCGGAAAGAATAGGGGGGATAGTCCTATTTCAGACCTGTTTCTTGTCATTTTTAAAGAGATAGTGTCACAATCGCTTAAGCATCCATGCCAGGATGGGTTTGGGAGGACAGCTGGAAGAAAGGCATCATGTAAGAAAGGAGTACAAAGAGAGTGGAATTTTCCTTTCCACATAGTTTAAATGAGGTAGACAGGTGTTACTCATTCAGCTTGGTGGATCGAAACGTTCATCTACTTTTCATGCACATTGTAGAAGACATCAGCGCTTAGACAGCAGAGTATTTTATCCCAAGGCATATTGAGGGCAGCTTTCAAAGTGTGCACAAAAATGGAAAGTCTGCAGCTAGTTGTTATCCACAAACTTTATGTCAGTTTTCAAAGGAAAAAAGTTCTCCTTGAAAATTGATTCAGAAAGGGAATGTTACATTTGTGCAGGTTCTTTTTACTTTGAAAGCTAACCAAGTACTCCAAAGTTTGTGATAACTCCACCCAGACTCCATCCCCAGAAAAACCTATACTCTCTATACATAAAAGTACTGGAACTAGCAGGTAAATTTCGAAAGGAATGCGTGTGCACCCATAAACACACATATTGGAGCGCGAGCAAAAATATGCCTCATTTTATAAAGTACGCTTGAAGCATTTAAAATACTGTTGCTGCATTTCTACAGCCTTTACGCGCGCGAGAGAGAGCACCTCTGTATAAGATAGTGGATCTGCCCCTTTTCTGCCTCCTTATTCTGAATATGTATGCGCGCCCTTTCTGGCTTCTTAAATTCACATTGCTCATAGGCATATGTAGCTGTTTTTGTGCAAGCAACACTTTTATAATCTACTTCTATGTGCATATTTTTATGTGCAGAAAGGGCTGGCAATTTTCAAAAACCCCATTTCTTCATTTAAAACACTTGTTTTGTGCAAAAATGGCTTTGAAAATTGTTCTCCTCAAGAGGAACTAAGAAGTTTGAATAGATTCAGCCGTGACTAGGCTGGGTCCTGATACCAGAGCATTGGCCTGTAGTCAAGCCCGGGCCCAGAACACAGGCCTTGGATGTCTTCTTTGTAGTCTTATCTTCTTTCTTCTTTGTAATGATGTGGTCCTCTGGGACATGCCAGAGTTAATTAATTCCGGTTCATCCTCCCCAGTGGAAGGTACCTTTTTGATGTACAGCAGCTTATAGTACTGTAGGCCTGGGTTAGGGTTGAGACCCTGGCATCGGGACCCAACCTTTGGGATAGACCCCGGTGTCAGCACTGGGTCTAGGCCAAGGCTCATGTGTTGGGACCCAACCTCTGGGTCAAGCCATGGCATCAGGCCTTCATCCATGCTGAGGCCCAGGTGTCTGTATCCAGTCTCTGGACCAGGCCCTGGCCTAGGCTGAGGCCCAGGTGTTGAGACCTGGCATCCAGGTTGGGCCTGGCGTCAAGCCTGGGACCAAGCCAGAACACGGCATCAGATTAAGTAAGTGAAGGAGAGGAGGGAGAGGAAAATATCACGTGCCTGGGCCTTTGTGTCTCAGGTCAGGCCCCAGCATCGGACTAGGGCCTAGGCCGAGACTACGGCATCACATTAAGCATAGGTTGCAGCCCCTTCATTGGGCTGCAGCCTCTACCTAGGTGAAGCCTAGGCTGAGGTGCCAGAGTCATGCTCTGGCATAGCCCAGGGCCCCTGCTTTGGGTCTTGTCCTATTCTCTAGTGAGGCCCTGGCTTTGGTCGTAGGCTTAGGCCCAGCAAATGACTTTTTTTAAAATTGGTTTTCAAAATGAAATGATATTCTGTTGAAATTTCTTCAGTATTTAACTCATTCAATTTTAAAAACAACCCAAATTTCATCTCATTTCTTATTTCATTTCTTCCAAATGCCTATCCTTGAAAAGTACCACAAGATATATCTGCATATCATTAACTTACAACATAAGCAATATCAGATGTTTTTCACCATGTAGGGTTGGACTGAAGCAACTGTGGTACCTGCTGATTTTAAGTGCCCTTTAGTACATAGGTCCATTAATTTACTATGGACAAAATATTATTAACACGTTTTTCATATACTCAATCTGATATCTCCTTGAGCTCAAAATTGTTTTTGTTTTACAAAGTATTAAACTTTGTGGAATGATTTACTGCATGGTGTAGCTTAGGACCACCGCATGTTATGGAATTGATTTAATTAACTTAATTTCCTTTGAGATTTGAGATGGAATTAGATTTAAAACTCTAGAGTAGAAAAGTCAGTGTACATCATATTTTGACTTCATTAAGCTGCAGCAGTCTTTACTATAAGTGAAGATATAGGAGGGATGGAGATATTGAAGACTTTAATATCAAATGGTTCAGTTTTCCCACATCCTTTTTGACTTTTGAAGGGTGAATAGTAGAAAAACCTGAATAACAGGTATTCATAAAATATTTGACATAGAAAGAAAAAATTAATTGCAACCTAAAGCATACAAAAGGAAGAACCATCACAGACTATATATTTTTCTCCACTCTGCCAAGAGACATGCCCTTAAATTTGATTTGCCCAAATACATACAGATGTCCATATTGAAAACCTAGCTGCCTAGGTAAATTAGACAGATAAACTAATTTGGCTCTCTTAGCCGGGAGTTCAGTGGCACAGCCACATCTCTGAATATACCTGGATAACTTTTGAGTTAGCTGTATAAGTTGATCCAGCTAACTTTAGATCTGCTCAATTGCAGGCCTCAGTTATCTGGCTAATATAGGCATAGATTTACTAAGCTACTATAAGGCAATATCGCCAGTTAAATATTATGTAAAATGCATTAAATCCTGTTTATCATGCATGATATTGCCATATTGTGGCATTCCTGTGCAATTGCACGATAGACTTGAATATTTCCTTTCCCTATTGAAATAAACTACTTTGCATGCATTTGCATGAAAAAAATTGCCTAGTGCAGTGGTCCCCAACCTTTTTTGCACCAGGGACCAGCTTCAAGCAAGACCATTTTTCCATGGCCCGGCAAGGCGGGGTGGGGGCGGGGCTTTGGTCATATGGGGCGGGGTTATGGATGGGGTTGGATTTTAGTGCATACTTATCATTTAATTATGACATTTATTATGTGAATGTGACTCAACTCACCATAGGTTCAGAATGTCCATTCTCTCTCACACATACACTGTCACATACATACACATTCATGCTCTTATACCCACCCATTAGCTCTCATTCTCACAGACACTGACACACTCTCAGGCTGTAAGATACACTCTCCACGTCCACCCCCCCCCCCCCACACACACACACACACACACACTCTTACTCCCCTGGATTTTCTCATACACACTCATGTTCTCACTCTCACTGGCTCCCTCACAACCTCAGAGCCTCTCGCATTCCTCTGCTGCCACTGTCACTGATGACACATGGCTATTGGGGAGGCACTGATTGCTGCTACTGGCACTGAAGCCCATTCTGCTGCCTCCTCTGTGCAGGCCCCATGGGCTTCCAGTTCCTCCATGCTGATCTCGTACATTGTGAGATCCGCATAGAGAAAGTGCTACTCTTGCACATTCCCAAAGATTACATGTGCCAATCAGTAAAAAGTAATTTTTTTTTTTTACATCTGCTGTCTGATCTTAGTTTTCTAATCGGTTGGTCACAGGCTTTTTTTCCCCACCTTCTCTTTCTTATTGTTTTGCCAATTCCTTTTATATTGCCTTTTTTTTCTATTTCTTTTCTCTCCATCTGTCTTCTTCCCTCAAACACACAGTCAGGTTCTCATTCTCACATGCTTTCTCTCTCTCTCTCTCTCTCTCTCTCTCACTCACACACACACACACACACACACGAACAGGCTCTCACTCTCACATGCTCTCTCTCATACAAACATTCATACACACAGTCTCTCACTGGCACATGCTGTCTGACCCACACACACAGGCTCTGTCTCACTCCCACATGCTGTCTTGCTCAAGAACAGGCTCTCACTCTCACATGCTGTCTCTCTCACACACACAGAGGCTCTCACAAATTCTCTGCAATCTCTCAACTCTCATACACAATCTCTCAACTCATCTCATACACACACACATACACTCTACAAACCCTCAGCCTCTCTCTCACCTCTGGGCCTCCTCTTCACAGGCCACTACAGGATGGGCTTTGTAGCAGCCCTGGTCTTCTTGGGCCGCAATGCTCCTCTTCTGCATACGGCTGAAACTCCTCCTCCTTCCTGCAACAGAGTTCACTGCTCAGCCGCGATGCGTTAATTTGCTTTTCGGGTCGTGGGTTTGGAGGAGGAGGGTCTCCAGCCTTGCCCCGCCTCCCTGCAGCAGCGGCAGCCAATGAACGGCAGCCAGGGAGAGCGGCACCGCGGACCGGCAAAAAACCCCCAATGGCCTGGTACTGGTCCGAGGACCGGTGGTTGGGGACCCCTGGCCTAGTGCATGCAAAGCAGCTTATGCATAGGCAATCCTATGGTAATATAATAAAACAGATTACTTAGAATAAAGTTAGTCCCATTATTTTAGCACATTTGAGGGAGATGTAGATATTTTCCTGGGAGAGCATAGGGACAACAATGCTGATCCCCAATAGTTCCATGGGAAATCTAAAGGGCCAAGGTACCTATAAAATATCCCTCTAATTAGTAAAAAAAAAAAAAATCCGGTGAGTCTTTGGAGACTGCCGCCCACCCCTCCCCACTGCATTGCCCCCAAAAGGAAAAAAACGTAGGACATTGCACAATGACAGCCTGTTGTCTTCCTCTGCCCCTTCCCTTTAATCAGGAAAAGTATACCCTTTGGGCTGTAGTTGCTCCCACAATATCTCCATCCCTTTCCTACCTCCTTAATATTGGCAGCTCTAGAGCACACACTAGGAATGTGTAGAGGAAAAAGATTCATTTTCATTTTCGGTTTATTTTTGGGAGGTTTTCTTCCCACAAAGTTTAGTTTGTGCATTGTTTTATTCATTTCATTTGTGAGAAAAAAATAATGGGAAACCCCCCCCCCCCAAAAAAAATGGCCAAAAACCAAAAATGAGGCCTCCTGGGGCCTCCCACCTACCTGCCAGGCAAAATGCCAGGCCAGCATCCTGCCTGGTCCCCACTTACCTGTTCTAGTAGGGATCTACTGGCAAGGCTAAGGCCCAGGCTGAAGCCTCAGCCTTGCTAGGCCAAGGGAGCCATATGTTGTTGTGATCTCAGCCTACTCAAACCAATGCCTTGGCCTAGGCCAAAGCCCGGACCCAGGCCATATGCCGCAACCTGGCCCAGAGGCTGGGTCCTGGCACCAGGGCCTCGGCCAGGACCCAAGGCCTCAGAGCTGCTCCTGCATTATCCTCGTCTTCTCTTCTGATGCCATCTACTGGGGTTATGCTGGAGTTAATTCACTCCAGTGCATTTACCCCAGCAGATGGCACCATTTTGATGTATGGCATTGCCATACACACTCCTATACATCAAAATGGCTCTGTCTGCTGGGTTAATGTGTCGGAGGTAATTAACTCCATTGCACCAGAAGACAAGAAGAACAGCTATGAGGCCTGGGCTCCAGGCATGGGCATTGGCTGAGGCAAAGGCCCAGGTGCCAGGACCCGGACTTCAGGTCAGGACCTGGCATCAGGACCCGGCCTCCAAGCACCTTATAGACTAAGCAATTTATTGAGGCATGAGCTTTTGAGAACATAACCTACTTCATCAGAAAGTGCCATCCACCTATGGTCATATTTGCTACACCAGACTAACAGGGCTATCCTTCTGAAGATCTCATGCATATGATGAAACAACCAGGACTGAATCAGTCTGTTTGATTGAGTTGAGATAAGGTAGAAACCATAGTCCAGTAATAATATCCAGTAAGCAGAGGAAAGAGGAGAGTGGGAGAAGAAAAGGTGGGGAGGATGGGATGGAAGAAGTTCATAGGAGGAGATGCCAGGAAGGATAATGCATCACCAATGCAAGTGAAGAAGGTGAAGAAGGACAAGGCAGAACATAGTGCCAGTTTTGCTTAGCCAAGTCTAAATTTGTGTGTATTCTCGAGTTCAGCCTAGAGGAGAACAAGATCCTAGAATCTGTTCTAGACAACTATTACATCCTGTTTGGTAAAGATTCAACATGGATACAGCTGCAAAAAAAGTGTTTATGTAATACAATAACAGCAGAAGTGAGGCGCTTAGGAGTGGAAACTGGGACCATCAAACAAATTAAACATTGATGCCAGGACTGCAAATGCACCATCTGGAAGAAGGTAGCCAAAATAAGGGAATACCAGAGCAAGACAGGAAACAATAGTCCTTATCCTTAATAAGTGACCAAACTGGAAGAATGATTCTATGCCTACTCTAGTAGGGAAGTGCATTCATTTGAAACTAAAGTATAAATGGTATGAATGAAATTGTTTTTGTTTCATTTCAAAGTGATTTTTTAAATTATGTATTGTTCATTCTTGGAAAATAGTGCATGCTGTTTTGTAATAGTACACAATATTTGAAAATAGTATGCATTATTAGCAGTTGCCAGAGGATGTGGTTAGTTGCCAGGATGTGGTTAGTGCAGTTAGTGTAGCTGGGTTCAAAAAGATTTGGATAAGTTCCTGGAGGAGAAATCCATTAACTGCTATTAATCAAGTTGAGTTAGGGAATAGTCACTGCTATTAATTGCATAAGTAGCATGGGATCTTCTTGGTGTTTGGGTACTTACCAGGTTCTTGTGGCCTGGTTTGGCCTCTGTTGGAAACAGGATGCTGGGCTTGATGGACCCTTGGTCTGACCCAGCATGGCAATTTCTTATGTTCTTAGTATGTGCTATCTGCAAATAGCATACATTATTTGCAAATATTGTGCACTATTTGCTAATAGCATACACTATTTGCCAAAACCAAAAAAATTAAAACATCCCAAAAAAAGAGAATAAAAAATCCCCAATAAATGAATTAATGACATTAATTGGAAAATAATTTTCATGCTTATCTCTATCCTCTACATTCAGATTAATATTGGGTGAAATGTGGTGCCTAGCAACAAGATTATAACACATACTACAGGCGCTTACAATCATATCACTTTTTGAGAGGAATACTGAAAGGCACCACCAGAATGATTCAAACATGTGAAGCAACTTTATAACACGCCTGATGTTTGCTCAGTGACAGAATAAGTGGATGTGTGTCCACAGGAAGTAGGGATGTGCATAGCCAAAAATTTTGCTTCTGTTTTCATTTTTTATAAATTTTTCATATTTTCTATTTGTCATTTATTTTCTTATTTTTATTTGTTTTTGGTAAATTATTGTAAATTGTGGCAGATATTCAAAAAAGTATATTTTCATTTCTATTTTTTATGGTAAAGAGGGCCTCATTTACTAAGCACTTTTCCCATAGATACAGATTGGGAGAAAAGCCTTAGCAAATCAGTTCCAGAGGTAGATATGCAAAAGCCATTTAGAAGAATAAGTTAAAGTTATCCATCTAAATGGCAAATTTTAGTATATTCAGCCTCATATCCAGGTAGAGGTTAGCTGGATATTTCATTAACTGAGTAAAATCTAGCCAGAAAAAAAGAGGTATTCAACGGTATAACTGGGAAGAGCTACTTATCCAGTTTACTTAGTTGCATAAGTAGTGATATTCAAACATATCCAGCTAAGATATCTGGCTAACTTTAGGACTGCTATTTACCAGGTCTAAAGTTAGTCAATTATCTTATTCAGCATACGTTAAACTTATCCGGGCACAGCCACACCATTGAATATGCCAGCTAACTGCCTAATTCACAGGAACAGTAACTTTTAAACCAGTTCACAGGTGCACGTGTTCGCCTGTTTATCAGGCATGTTATAACATGCACTGTTTATCAGTGCATGTTATAACATGCACACATATATCAGGCATGCCTGATATATGTGTGCATGTTATAAAATAGCCTGAACTCATGCACATGTGCATACAATTTTAAGTAGATGCCTCTGTGCATAAAAGCTGTTTCTACCACATAAGTAGGGGGATTTTGCTGTTTTTGCATTTTGCTGTTTTTGCAAAAAACGTACAAAAACGATTCGCGGCGGGAAATCGCTCCCTGACCCCCGCTGGACCTCCAGGAACTTTTGGCCAGCTTGTGGGGGGCCTCCTGACCCCCACGAGACTTGCCAAAAGTCCAGCGGGGGTCCGGAAGGACCTCCTGCCGTCCAATCGTGTTCGTCTATGGCCGCCGCCATTTTTCGGCGCCATTTTGGAAAATGGCGCCGGCTGAAGACAACAAGATTCAGGAGCAGGAGCCCGTTCCGGACCGCTGCCGTTCCGGACCGCCGCTGGACCCGCAGGTTATTTAAGTCATTTGGGGGGGGGTTCGGGGAGGGTGGGGGATTTAATTTAAAGGGTCGGGGGTGGGTTTTAGGGGGGTTAATGTGCCGGTTTTGCGATTTTTAGATTTTTCACGATTTTTCACGATATTTTACCCCCCCAAATGGCAACAATACGATTCCCTCCCCCTCCCAGCCGAAATCGATCGTTAAGACGATCGAGGACACGATTCACATCCCTAATACACAGTATCCCCTGTTGCTAGGGAGACCTAATGAGAGGGGTCAAGTCCTCCCTCTTTATACTCCATGGCAATTTACTGATCTGACTAACTTAATCCTGCAGTTGCCACCTTTAACGAAAGGTGAAGGTGCATGGATTCATGAGTTTGAAAAACTAACCAGTGGACTGACTCTAGCCATAGGAGATATTAAAGCATTATTAGCTAGACTGCCTGGAATTGATGTAGATGCATTGTTTAGACAGGCTAGAATGAGGGAAATCACATTAGCTAATTCAGAATATATGGTAATCCTTTTAATCACTTTCGTCATAATGTCTGGGAAGCTTTATGGCAAAACTTCCCTATACAAAAAGATTTATCAACCCTTATGTCATGTGCATGGGATGGTACATCTGATATCAGGCTGCATGTGCAAACAATGCAGGAGGAATGGTTTCGGCAAATGGAACAGCCATTTGTTCAGCTTTGGAGGTTACCTCTGTTTACCAAGCATTAAGGAAAACTTTGCCAAAAGGTGATCAGCAAAAGTTAGATCAGGTTGTAGGGTTAGAAAGTAAATTGAGGCCAGAAATGTTCCTTAATATATGCCACTATGGTGATTTGTATGTTAGGGAGAAACGTAAAGGAGCTGATGATTTGACTAACATCCAAACTAAATTATGTTCTATGCAAATTGAACAGCTAGATAAACAAAAAGATGGAGAGACAAATAAGGTGACTGGGACAGTAGGAGTTAAAGCATGTCCAGATAAGGAATTTGAGTCAGAAATAGGACATGGACATGATGGATGTAATGCAGGCTTACCCAGAATCAATTAATAGATGCAGTAATTACACCTAGAGGAAATAATATCTGTGGTAGAGGGATTTTGCAAGGCAGGAGAGGGACAGGTGGATGAGGAATGTATGGGAGTCCGTCACAAGGAGCTGGGATCGGACCTGATCAAAGAGTAGGTGTAGATTGCTGGCACTGCGGAAAATTTGACCCTTTTGCGTATGAGTGCAGGGTGAATCCTGATAGAAATAGAGCTGGTGGTAGAGGGAGACAAGGAGGATTTACTCACTGGGACCCTTAAAATGAGATCCAGAGGTATAGAGCAGGAAATGGGTATAATCAATGACTTTTAGGAGTGGTGCAAATTAGGGCAGGAACAGCAGATCCCATGTTGACAATATATATTAACAAACAACCTTATACCTTTCTATTGGATTCAGGGGCGACCAAATCTGTGATTACCAGACTTCCCGAGGGAGTTGCATTGTCAGATGAAACTATTTGTACTATAGGATTTAATGGACAGAATAAGCTAGTACAGAGAACAGAAAAAAACTAGTGTGCAGTTAAAAGGAAAAGAAGTGATGAGTCAGTTTTTGTATGCTCCAGATTGTCCAGTAAATTTGCTAGGAAGCTTTAGAAATAGAACTCTCGTTTGCACCGAACTCCTCAGCACTACATTTAGCTAGACAGTTTGTCAATCTAACACACAGACAGGAACAGTTTCCTCATGTGCCTGCTTCAGTATGGGCTACTGAAAAAGACCCGTATGGTAAAGTACAGAATGTAGACTCTGTGGAAGTTCAATTAAAAGCAGGTTATATGGGCCCTAAGCGTAGTCAGTATCCTTTATCTCGAGAAGCACAGGAAGGAATTAAACCAGAAATTGCATCAAACTCAAGCAAAACAGAGCTGCTACTGATTTCACACAACCCGAACACCCACCCAATTAGCCTCGCACAACCCACACCTTTAAACATGGAGCTCTCTGCAGACGTAAGGAATCTAGGAGCATGGCTCGACAACCAACTTAACCTAAAAAAATTCATAAACACAACCACCAGGGATTGCTTCTTTAAACTACAGGTCCTAAAGAAACTAAAGCCACTCCTTCACTTCAATGACTTTCGCCTCGTTCTCCAATCCATTATTTTTTCGAAACTTGATTACTGCAACTCAATCTTACTTGGACTCCCAGCCAACAGCATCAAACCTCTACAGATGGTACAAAACACCGCAGCCAGAATCCTAACTAACACTAATAGAAGAGACCATATTACCCCCATCTTGAGCAACCTCCACTGGCTACCCATCAAACAGAGAATCCTATATAAAACCTTAACTATTATTCATAAAGCAATTCATAACATCGCACCTGTATCTCTACAAACTCAACTACGTCTACACTTACCCTCCAGACCCATCAGAAGCGCCTACAAAGGCACATTAGTCGCAGCTCCAACCAAATCAACTCTAAGAAAAAGAGCACTCTCAACTGCTGGACCACACCAATGGAATGCGCTCCCACCAGACCTATGACTCGAACCTAGTCTACCAGAGTTCAAAAAACGGTTAAAAACCTGGCTCTTCAGTCAAGCCTTTCAATTCCCAGAGGGTAAATAGGCACCTCAGCATGACTCTCAGTTCCAACCATTGCAGGTTGACATTAACACCTTGCACTTAATTACATACATGTACTTGCTTATTCGTTATGTTTATTTAACAGTCATTATTTACATACTATATAACAGTACATTTGCAGATTATCTTCACTACTAAAGTTCCTTGTAAAAAGTTGTACACACACATTCTATTCCAAAACACTAATAATGTTAATTGCCATTTGCTAAATGTTATTTTTACCCTCAATGTTCCTTGTAATAATGTTTAATGGTTGATTGTTATTGTTCAATGTTTAATGTTCTATGTACAAAACCCCGGTCTAACCTCCCAGACCAGGGCAACCTTTTCGTTACTTGTAAACCGGAATGATTTGTATTGCATACAGGAATTCCGGTATATAAAAATTAAAAATAAATAAATAAATGGTATAATAGAGCCTAGTGGGTCACCATTCAATACCCCTTTGTTCCCAGTTTTGAAACCTTCTGGGAAATGGTGATTAGTGCAAGACTTACGTGAACTTAATGAAATGGTAGTAGTGGAATATCCTAATGTTACAAATCCAGCTACTATTTTACAAACTGAGCCATTAGGAAAATGGTACACGGTTTTAGATTTGGCAAATGCATATTATTGTGTGCCTCTTGCTTTGCAAAGTAGGGAGTTAACTGCTTTTCAATACAATAAGCAGAGTTATTAGTGGGCTTTTAAAATCCACTAAGTGCACTGTCCTGACTTGTGCATGTATCTTCCGATTTTGGTGCACACAGGGCTTTTAAAATTCATCTTAAAGTATTTTGAAAATCCTCATTAAAGTCTGGGTATACAACATGCACACCAACTTTACTACTAAGTGGGGAATTATAAAATGACCCTCCCGCATGTAAAATTATGCCTCTCCTTTGGAGAGCATAAATTGTGTGCATATACTTATGCTTAGGGAGGGTAATTTTCAACAGTCCACAGAGGGTTGAAACCTGCCTGTACATAGTTCAAATTTTCAAAGAGGATTTATATACATAAATCTGTTTTGAAAATGAACCTGCCCACATGGATACACGGATTCACACACATTTTATACATGTTGGTTAGCAGGTATCAATGTGTGTGAGAAGATTTAAGTGCATATTTTTGAAAATCTAAAGTATACATGTAAGTGTTGTCCCCCATCCCAACTCTACCTCCCCCCCCTCGTCTCCCATCCCAACTCTACCTCCCCCACCAGAACACTTATATGTTAAAGTACATATGGAATCACTTCTTATAGTAGAGAAGAGACGGCTGAGGGGGGATATGATAGAGGTCTTTAAGATCATAAGAGGTCTTGAACGAGTAGATGTGACTCAGTTATTTACACTTACGAATAATAGAAGGACTAGGGGGCATTCCATGAAGTTAGCAAGTAGCACATTTAAGACTAATCGGAGAAAATTCTTTTACACTCAACGCACAATAAAGCTCTGGAATTTGTTGCCAGAGGATGTGGTTAGTGCAGTTACGGGCGGATTTTCAAAGCCCTGCTCGCGTATATCCGGGCGGATTTACGCGAGCAGGGCCTTGCGCGCCGGTGCGCCTATTTTCCATAGGCCGCCGGCGCACACAGAACCCCGGGACGCGCGTAGGTCCTGGGGTTTTCAAAAGGGGGCATGTCGGGGGCGGGGCAGAACGACGCGGAATTTTGGGGGCGGGGCGCAGCATTTTGGGGGCGGGCCTGGGGGCGTGGTTTCGGGCTGGGGTGTTCTGGGGGCATGGCCGCGCCCTCCGGAACTGCCCCCGGGTCCGGTCTCGGCGCACTATCATGGTTTGAATGATGGCGGTCTTTGCATAATAAAGTAAGTAATATTAGTTTTTTCAACCACTTGGAGATGGAATGTTTAATGTTGAGTCAACAAGTGATTTTTTGTTTGCTATTGGTTATGCTATGTTTTTCAGAGGGAGATACGATGAGATGTTTTTTGAGAATCCGGTGAAAACATATATGATATACAGATATAATTGTATGGCTTTCAGGTTAGTAAAATAGATGATGTAACACGGAGTGGGTGTTTGGTGGCATTGTATTGCTTGTAAATACCGTCTTGTATTTGAATTTGTTTAGAGGAAAGACGTTGTCAATGCTGAAATACACATTCACTTAAGGAATGGTGAAAATAGAGTATAGAAAGTGTGGATTGGAATTGAGGTAAGTGTGGTGGCAGATGGTAATAATGACTAGGGTAAAAATTTTGTGGAATTAATTTAATTTAATTTTATGTATATTTATTAAGATGTTAACATTTATAAGGTATGTGTTCTGATTCAAGGTCTCCCGTTATGCTGTGAATTGGTCAGTGAATTTGAAGTGAGGATGTTAAACTCATGAAGAAGTTAATCGAGAACCGGTGTGTGAACAAAGAAGTTAATTAAGTACCGGTGTGTGAATAAAATCCCCTGAAGAAACCAACGGGTGAAACAGGAGCTTCCTGTCGGGATGTTATTAAAAAAATATTGATTTATAAATAGTAATTCAATAAGGGGACATTGTCAAATATCACTCCATAAATAGCAATTTAATAAGTAATATATTGAATAGGATTCTTAAAGTGATAGGGAATCTTTGGAACAGAGATATTTAGTAAATGAGGAGTATGTTTACATTGTAATCAGGGATCGGTGCAATATAATTATATTGTTAAAGTGTAACAAGTGTTAAAATGTTACAAGTTTGTATTGTCAAATTTTAATATTTCATTGTTGTATGATTGAGTGTAGCATGAATGGTTGATGCGATAGGTAATGTTTTATGTATTTTTAAAGGATTGTTAAAGAATAAAAATTGAAAATATTTCATTATTGACATAGGTATGGCCAGACAGTGGACTTGTGTGCCCAATATGCCAGTGGATTTGTCTGCATGTTCTCTATCGGCTCAGAGATACTGTGTCACTGACAGCTGTGCTGGTGTCTCCTTTGCTTGGGTGGGCTGAGAGTCACTCATGCCAGCTGCTTTCTCTCTCACCCGTCGCACAACAGATGAATCTTTAGGGGCAACATGCCTTGGGTGTTCTGAAGTGGAGGAGGAGGAACTATCTGTCACTGAAACAGCACTGCTGCTCCAGCTTGGGCTAGCAGCACAACTCTCTGAAGTGCCCGCTGTTTCCACCTCTGCTTCAAGCCTAATCTGTCTCTGCCTATGGTGCTCCTGTTCACGGACCTTTGCTAATAGCATGTCCTTCACCAATATGAGACAATCATACTGTAGGGCAAGTTTCCCTTTCACACGGGGATCACAGACTGTGGCGATCATGTATGGGTGGTCTTGTGTTAAAGGCATTAATCTCTCTTTCACCTGTTGCTGCAAAACGTCCAGACAATCCAGCACCTCAACTATCATTCCCTCTTCCTGTTTAAAGGCCTCCAAATGTTCATCCAAGAGATGAACTATAGGGATGATGTCAGCCAAGGTAGCACTTCTGGAACTCAGCTCCTCCATGACATCCTTGAAGGGCTGCAGGATTTTTACCAGCTCTATCATGACTAACCAATCATGATGCCCTAGGGGATTCTGCACACCTATGTCCATTCTACCAGAAAGTTCATGAAGGTGTGTCTGCAGCTCCACTAACCTCTCCAGCATCATAAAGGTGGAATTCCACCGGGTGGCAATGTCTTGAATGAGACACTTCTGAGGCATCTCCATATCAGTCTGCTTTTGTCGGAGAACCTGCCCCGCCTTCACACTTCTGTGGAAGTGCGCTGCTATGTTCCTGCACTTCTGTATTAACCTATGCAGGTAATGATTCTCTTTGTCATTGGAATCCAACCCCAGAGCTGACTTTACTACCAGGTGCACAGTGTGTGTAAAACATCGGATGTTCTTAAAGCACCCGTCGCTTATTGCCTTAACCATGTTTGCACCATTGTCTGTGACAAAGAACCCTGCCTGAGTTTTCCTGTGTCACTGGTGTAGTTGCCAGCACTCCAGCATCTGTCTGATGCATTTAGAATATTGGCTGCGGTATGGGCCTGGTCCGTCAGGTGGGTGTGCAGTAAAGCCCACCTCCATGCTGATACTTGTTCAGTAATAGAGCTGCTGGCTGCCCCTGCCTCAGCCAGGTCCCACCAGTGTGCTGTCAGAGAGAAGTAAGAGTGTGCAGCATTCATGGCAGTCCAGATATCGCAGGTGAAATGCACTCTCCCCTCTGCCTTAGCTAGCAGCACTTGCATGCGACTGCGACACTGCTTGTACAGGCTAGGGATGACTTTTCTACTAAATGTGGTTCTGGATGGGACTTTGTAATTTGGAAGTACGATCTTCAGAAAATGCTTGAAACCCACATTATCCACTAACTGCAAGAGCTGGTCATCAAGAGCAATCATTTCCCCAATGGTCCTGGTTACAACTTTTGAGGCTACCTGCCTCCTACCCCGGGATAGCATTACCGCACTCCACCCCATTTCCTATATGGTGGGTTGTTGCTTCTGCCACATGTCAGGGGGTTGCTGGCCTGTCACCTGACTGCTAGAAGGGGATGAGGGCGTGGGCTGACTCTGCTGTTTTTGAACCACTACACACTGCTTGGAAGGGGTCCCCCAAGTGGTACTGCCACCATCCCCAGATGGCAGTAATCTTGTTGGGTCTTGCCTCTTCATATGATGGTTCATGCCAAAATTAGTTAGATGTCCCATTTGCTTGCCTCTGCTAATATCCCTGGCACAGTAAATACACCGAGCAAAATGCAGTTCTTCTGTTACATTAAAATGGCTCCAGATCGCAGATGTCTTTCGTGATCCTCCCCTCTCTAAAGCCTTGGTGGTGGAAGCTGCCACTGGAGCTGAGGTAGTGGGTGCATCCTGAGAAGCAATGCCAGGGGCCTCAGTCACCATCTGTGCCTGTTCTGACTGCTCTTCCTCCTCCTCATCATCACTTTCATCTCTCCCCTGCTGCACTGAAGTGGAGGCTAAGATAGGACTAACTGATCCTCCCAAAGATTCTTCACCTATTACTTCTTCCATTTCTGATGAGAATCCCTACAAGAAGATTCTTCATCTGAATCAGAAGCAAACAGTGACTGCGCTACCTTGTCAACGCTAAGTGTTAGTCGAGACTTCTATCCCCCTTCTGCTTTTGGGGGTCGACATTTTATCTGGCATGACTCTGCCTCCCCTTCCCTCACCTCCAAAACTACAGGGCCAGAAACATGTGGTGGTGATGGCAATGCATCATGGACAGATTTCATTTTTTTCGGGATGGAACTGCCAGCCCCTACAAAGAGTTTAGATTGCGACAGGTGCCTTTTTAACTGTACTGGTGGTGTTGCACTAGTGTCTTTTGAAGTACCTCCTCTACCAGTCCAAATCACTCGACTACATCTAGCTTTCCCTGGCATTATGGATTGAATGTCACTGAGTAGTGCCTACCACTGACCACTGTCATGGTGTCTGGCTGTGCACTAATGTGTGTGGTGTGCACACAGATGCTGCTTGCTTGTAAGCACAAAAGAGGCAGACTCCCTGAGCACTTGACTGCACAGACCCCCCACCCCCCCAATAATAAGGTTCAGTCTGTTAAAAATACCCAATGTCCACTGTCACGGTGCCTGGCTGTGCACTAATGTGTGTGGTGTGCACACAGATACTGCTTGCTTGTAAGCACAAAAGAGGCAGACTTCCTGGGCATTTGACTGCACAGACCCACCCAAAAATAAGGTTCAGTCTGTTAAAACTACCCACTGCCCACTGTCACGGTGCCTGGTTGTGCACTAATGTGTGTGTGGTGTGCACACAGACGCTGCTTGCTCATAAGCACAAAAGAGGCAGATTCCCTGGGCACTTGATTGCACAGACCCACCCAATAATAAGGTTCAGTCTGTTAAAAATACCCACTGCCCACTGTCACGGTGCCTGGCTGTGCACTAATGTGTGTGTGGTGTGCACACAGACGCTGCTTGCTTGTAAGCACAAAAAATCCAGACTCCCTGGGCACTTGACTGCACAGACCCACCCAATAATAAGGTTCAGTCTGTTAAACTAACCACTACCCACTGAAGCCCAGTGCACAGAGGGGTAGATTTTCAGACGAGCGCGAATAGCCTACTTTTGTTTGCGCTCCAGGCGCAAACAAAAGTACGCTGGATTTTAGTAGATACGCGCGTAGTCGCGCGTATCGGCTAAAATCCTGGATCGGCGCGCGCAAGGCTATCGATTTCGTATAGCCTGCGCGCGCCGAGCCGCGCAGCCTACCCCCGTTCCCTCCTAGGCCGCTCCGAAATCGGAGCGGCCTAGAAGGGAACTTTCCTTTGCCCTCCCCTCACCTTCCCCTCCCTTCCCCTCCCTAACCCACCCTCCCGGCCCTGTCTAAACCCCCATCCTACCTTTGTCGGGGGATTTACGCCTCCCGGAGGGAGGCGTAAATCCCCGCGCGCGAGCGGGACTCCTGCGCGCCGGGCCGCGACCTGGGGGCGGGTACGGAGGGCGCGGCCACGCCCCCGGACCGCCCCGGGCCATAGCCACGCCCCCGTACCCGCCCCCAAAACGCTGCCGACACGCCCCCGCAACGCCGCGCGCTCCGGCCCCGCCCCCCGACACGCCCACTCCGAAAACCCCGGGACTTACGCGAGTCCCGGGGTTCTGCGCGCGCCGGTGAGCCTATGTAAAATAGGCTCACCGGCGCGCAGGGCCCTGCTCGCGTAAATCTGCCTGGTTTTGGGCGGATTTACGCGAGCAGGGCTCTGAAAATCCGCCCCAGAGAGACTAAGTGACTTGAATTACAAAAACTCAGTTTAAAAAAGTTGGAATTTTTGTCACTCCAGAAAAATGGATGAAAATTATATATCTCTCCCAGCCAGCCACAACACCCTAATGGTGTTGTGGCTGGCTGGGAGAGACAGGTTGGGTCAGGACAGGAAAAGGTCAGACAGGTTGGCATGGATACCGGAATGTAGGGAATGGGCGCTGCCATTTTGTGAAAATCATAGCTAGCTAGTTGCTAATGGGGGCGAAGAAAAGCTCACCGAATTAAACGGATAATAAGTTAAATACGTGGGGAATCGCGATGCGTTTCGCCTCCCCACGCATATAATGAATATTACAAGATACATTGCGGATTGACAATACGGCAAAAACCCCTACTATACACTCTAATTCTCTCATCTTACTTCTCAGACTTCTGTAATTAGCATACAAACATTTCAAAATGTGTTTTTTGTTTGTAATAACATTCTGCTTTTCAGTTGGCAGGGATAAATTGGAATCTTTTAGCTCAAGTAAGTTTTTAATTATAGCTACTTGGGCTACGTACTTTTCTTATTATTGGAACCTCTCTGTTGGGATTCCTAACTCTAATGCTTCATTAGTATCCTTTGAAGATACCTCCCTCCGAACCATGCGCTGCTGAGTGACTGTCAGCTTTCCCATTTGATTTAGTTTAAAAGCTGATCTATCTTATTTTAAAATTTAGTGCCAGCAGCTTGGCTCCACCTTAGTTAAGGTGGAGTCCAACCCTTTGGAAAAGACTCCCCCTTCCCCAAGAGGTTCCCCAGTTTCTTGCAAAACTGAATCCCTTTTCCCTCTACCATCATATCATTCACTCATTGAGACTCCAGAGCTCTGCCTACCTCTGGGGACCCAGTTGTGGAACAGGGAGCATTTCAGAGAATGCTACCCTGGAGGTTCTGGATTTCAGTTTTCTACCTAAGGGCCTAAATTTGGCTTCCAGAACCTCCCTCCCACCTTTTCCTATGTTGTTGGTGCCACATGTACTATAACTGCCATGAGGTGGTGCATGAGGTCCGCTACCTTCACACCAGGTAGTAATGTTAGCAGGTGATTCTCATGCCCACCAGCCACCCAGCTGTCTATATTCCTAATATATGAATCACCAGCTATGATGGCTGACCTAACCATTTCCTCCTGGGCAGTAGCCCTGGGAGACACATTTTTTTATTTATTTATTTATTTTAGTTTTTTCTATACCGGCATTCGTGAGGGTATCACATCATGCCGGTTTACAATAAACAGTGGAGTGAAAAAAGGAACAATGAACGAGATAAATAATAGGTGCTAAACATAAAATAGTTATAGTTACAATAAAACAAGGATGAGTAAAACTGGGAGCAAGAAGAAAAATGAAAGGAACTTTAACATAGTATATTAACCGAAATATGACGGGGTGCATTACAAGAATTATTTGATTTACAATGAATTGTTCAATTGAAATAATTACAGGTTTTTTTTTTATATAAGGGTAGTGGTCATAAGTGATGGTTTTCTGCATACTGGTAGTGCTTGGAAGTTGGTTGTAGGTGAGGTGAGTAATGAGTTTAATCTATGACAATGCACCACCTGGAGAGCAGGTCCTTCTACAGGATCATTTTCTGCTGCACCAGTTTGATGCTGTCTGATCATGAGACCTTTCACCTCCAAGGCAGCACCAGGGCTGCAAGACTGGACTTTGGACTTGGCTTCTTATGTCCTTGAATGTCTCATCTATATATATATCTCTGTCTGCCTCAGCTTCTCCAGGTCTGCCACTCTAGCCTCCGGAGATCAGAATTGTTCTCTGAGAGACAGAAGCTCTTTGCATTGGATGCACACATACATTTTCTCACCGGCGTGTACAAAATCATACATGTGACACTTGATGCAAAAGACTGGGAGGTCCTCCTCTTGCTGCTGGACTGCTGCCTTCAACTTAAATTTGAGAATAGGAATGCATACAATTAGGGTCCTTAAAATGTATTAGTGTATACACTAGTTGTAACCTGCAAGGGAATGATTAAAATGCAAGTTGTGGGGAGTTTTTCAATATAAGTCAAAAGGCTGAATTTTTTTTCTTTAGTGTGAAAGTGTCACTTGCCTATAAATTAAAGGATGAACTAGGGGTGGGTGGGTTGGGAAATGCAAACACACAAACTTCTGTTTTTTGCCTGCCTTTCTGACTACCTAATTAATAAAAACACACAAACTTTCACTTTTTGCCTGCCCTCTGACTAGCTATTCATTACAGACACACAAACACACTAAATAATAAACCCCAATAGTTTACTTCTCCCCAATACTTTAAAGTTTTAAAAATGTCCCCAAGCTGTACTTACTGATTCTTTTCAGCTACCAGCAAGGTGATCCTCTTCTCTCAGTGCTCTCATAGCTGATTAAAAATTTTTAACCAAAGTCATATTTCACGGTTCTATCCAAGGTTTTTCTCTCTCAGGGTCAGGTACTGACAATATCTAAAGGAAGAACAATCATAGTCTCTTCTTTTCTGTGTGAATAACAATCTCATAAAAAGTTGCAAAGATCATCATGTGGCTATAGGCTCCATGTTTGTATTGCTTAGGCCTGCACTCTTGGTTCAGTCTATATGTATAGCAGTAGGCTTCAAATTCAGTGATGCACATCATTGTTTAGGTTCACTGGTGTTCACATTACAGCCATTTCTCTCCAATTTGGAAAGGTAGGGTGAGAGTGATATGGGTGCAATTGATAGTAGAGATGTGAATCGTGTCCTCGATCGTCTTAACGATCGATTTCAGCTGGGAGGGGGAGGGAATCGTATTGTTGCCGATTGGGTGTTTAAAATATCGTGAAAATCGTTAAAATCATGAGCCGGCACACTAAAACCCCCTAAAACCCACCCCCAACCCTTTAAATTAAATCCCCCACCCCAAATGCCTTAACACTTCATCAAGTTTGGGAGGGAAGTACTTACTTGCCCTAAACCAATGGCAGGAAAACCGGCACACTAAAACCCCCTAAAACCCACCCCCGACCCTTTAAATTAAATCCCCCACCCTCCCGAACCCCCCCCCCCCCAAATGCCTTAAATTACCTGGGGGTCCAGTGGCGGTCCGGAATGGGCTCCTGCAATTGAATTGTGTTGTCTTCAGCCATTTTGCAAAATGGCGGCCGCAAAATGGCGGCGGCCATAGACCAACACGATTCGACTGCAGACCGCGATCTCCTGCCGCGAATCGTTTTCCGTACGGAAAATGGCGCCGGCAGGAGATCGCTCCCGGACCCCCGCTGGACCCCCAGGGACTTTTGGCCAGCTTGGGGGGGCCTCCTGACCCCCACAAGACTTGCCAAAAGTCCAGCGGGGGTCCGGAACAACCTCCTGCAGTCGAATCATGTTGGTCTATGGCCGCCGCCATTTTGCGGCTGCCATTTTGCAAAATGGCGCCGGCTGAAGACAACACAATTTAATTGCAGGAGCCCGTTCCGGACCGCTGCTGGACCCCCAGGTAATTTAAGGCATTTGGGGGAGGGTTCGGGAGGGTGGGGGATTTAATTTAAAGGGTCGGGGGTGGGTTTTAGGGGGTTTTAGTGTGCCGGTTTTCCTGCCATTGGTTTAGGGCAAGTAAGTAAGTTCCTGCCCTCCCCCTTCCCCCGATTTACGATTTTTTAACGATAAATCGGGGGAATTGGTATTGTATCGTGGCCCTAACGATTTTTGACGATTTAAAATATATCGGACGATATTTTAAATCGTCAAAAAACGATTCACATCCCTAATTGATAGTGCCCATTACATTTGGCATACCTGCTCTATTGAAGAAAGTGTATTCCATCTGCAGCCACTTTTAAGCTACTGTGAGTACTTCATATTCTCCTTTACCCAGCCACAACATCCACTGTATTCTTGAAAGAGCCAGTGGCAAGAAAATGCAAGGTAGGAAGAAGCTTGACCAAGCCTGAAATAGCACGTTCATGCTTGGTTAGAGTATCAATATCATCTCTGATATCTTCAAAGAGAGAAAGAATTGCCCTTGAACTTAGGTTATATGTTCACACCACATCTGTCTGTGGTAAACCCTTCAGTGTTGTCCTCGAGCAAAATATCTGCTACTTGTGAGCCCTTCTGCAAATGACTTCAGCCAGGACAGCTTGTTCTTCTGAGACCTTCCCCTCTTTTTTGACTAGAAATTGTCTTCTTTCTCTCTATTCTGTCTATATTCTTTGCTGTAAAATTTATGTCACTCCTATTCTTCAGCTCATCCATTAAATGTACCAAATCATTAAAACAACATTCATAATCCATGTTTACCACAGAAAATCTCAGAGAAGCACCTACATACAGCACTACAAAGAATAAAATGGCCATCTGAAGCATGTTTTAACTTTTAACTCTGTCCTGATCCTGGATTCAAATTTCCTGCATTAAAAATGTACTAAGATGTCTCTTCTCTAACATGGCTCTTTATATTGCCCTGTAATAGCTAATATCCTCATTTACATATGACTGCATGCAACTGTACCTGGTTTTGTGGTGCAGGTTTTTTTTGGCATTATAAGTCATATTACATACCTGAGGTTAGCATCTAAAAGTCCAAGCTAAAACCGGAGTAAAACCCATGAAAGGCTCAGCATGGCTTATTACAATGGCCCCTCTGTGTCACTTTTCTTCTTCCAGATATGACTTTAATATACCTTTTCTGAATTTCATTGTCATTTTCCCTTTTTTTCAATTTCCTACATGTCTCCTGCTCTCTCGGACCCAGTTCCTCCCATAATGCAGAGATCTGTTCATCTCAAACTTTAACGGTTCCTGCAAAATGGTTGTGGAAAGTGGACTTACCATGCTCAGAACTCCTGGGATGTTGAAATATTGCAAGAAAGACAGTCATTTATGCAAAATTTCAAGGCAAAATTAGAGCTATAAATAATCCTGTTCATTCTGTCAAATCAGAGGTGAAATTACCTACCAACTACTCTTTCCACAAAATTTGATGCTCCTGAATCAAAAAGGTTTAGGGTTTAAAAATAATAAATTCCTATCTTTAGTTAATATCACAAGCACAATTATGAATGTAATTTAAGGAAAAAAAGAACACTAAACCTCTTAATGTTAGTCTATTTCACAAGTGTTTAAGTTTTACCACATCTGCCACATTATTATTTCTTCAGGCACCATGAACAATAACATGCCTCTGCCACTTGCCTTGTAAAATTTTGAGCAGTTTTTCATTATGTTTAACTTTAAGAATTACACTTAAATATTTAAAAAGAAACATGGAACACTTGTCCTTCCTGAAATTGTATTTGATTATTTAAATAGAGTTTCAGTATGTGATGGATATTAATTAAATCTGTAGATATTAAATTACTAAGAATTTTTCCCATAGATACAGAATGGAAGAAAAGGCTTAGTAAATCAGGTCCTAAATGCATATCAATTCTAATAATAGATGGAAAATCAATCAAGGAGACTGATGCAAGGCCAGAAGGCCATTTAATGAATCATTTCATTAAGTCCCTTGTTAAAGAGGAACAGCCCTGACTGATCATAAATGTTGCAAAACATTTTGCTTTGCTCAGTACATGCAAACATAGCTTACTTCAGTGATTGAGAGAAGCCTTTAAATTTGTACTTGGTCATGCTTCCATCTAATGCCACTTCAGCAATATATACTGAAAGGCAAAGCTGAGTAAGAGTGTTTTTGAAATGCAAATACTTAATCCAATGAGTGGAAAAACTTTTATATGACCTTCAATAATTCTCTTCCTGTAGCTTATGGTTTTTTACGAGATTCAATTCTGCACTATGTTTTATATAGATGTAAAACTAAATAAGTCAGGGAATGTGGATTTGGTTGACTGAGCTTCAAGCCATGTGGTGCAAAGACAACAGTAAAACTGCACCTGCGATTTCCAATGTTATTTAAGGCCAGCTAAGCTTACACTGAACAAAATAAATTGTCAGTCAATGAAACTTTTCTGCACTACTTGTCATTTCCCTTCTGAATGGTAAAAATGATTTAACAAAGTGTTTCATTTTTCCAGGTGTGATTGCTGCATGTCATTGCCTACTTTTTTGATTTGATTCATTTGGTTTGGTGATTCATTTCATTCAGTTGCCCCCCACCCACCCAAAAAACAAACAAACATTTATTTGTGTCATTTACTCATTTGGTTTCCATTAAATTCAAAGGGGGAAGCTATGCATTCTACTTTGGGCTCTAAACTTGGTGTTTAGAGCCCAAAATGATGAAGCTTAGAGTGGGCCAAAGTAGCACCAAGAGGAACATGAATAGCCCAAGAGCACCATGGCAGGGGCAAAGCAGTCCAAATAGAGGCATGAATGCCTCAAAGCACCATGAAAGTGGTAAATAAGTACCAACAATGGCAAGAAAAACCCCTAGACTCCAAGAGTAGCATAGAGCAACAGCAGCAAAGGCAGGAACACCCCAAAGCACTAACAGAGAGACAAAGCAGCACAAACACTAGCATGACCACTCTAAGGCCCAAGAAAGGGCAAAAGCAGCATTGACCATGGCAGAAAAACCCCTAGGCACTGATAAAGAGTTGCCCCATCTCAACAAAGATATAATAGAAGTAGATAAGGTACAGAGAAGGGTAACAAAAATGATAAAGGTGATGAAATGGCTCCTTTATTAAGAAAGGCAAAACAGAAAAGGGCTATTTAGCTTGGAGAAGAGATAACTGAAAAGGGATATGATAGAGCTTTATTAAATCATGAGTGGGGTAGAATAGATAAATATGAAAAAGCTATTTATCTTTTTAGATAGTAAATGACTAGGAAGCACTCCATGAAATTAATGGGTAGCAGATGTAAAACAAATTAGAGAAAGTATTATTTTTTTTCACCATTTTAGAAATAGAGAAACATGATGGCAGGAAAAAGACAATATGGACAATCTAGTTTGATCATCCACCCAATTGCTCAGCTATATACTCCATACCACTTCCTAACAAAACTATTGTGCTTGTCCAATGCTTTCTTAAATTCATTACTGTCCTTGTCTCTAGTGGGAGCACTGAGAGGAGAGGATCATCTTGCTGGTGGCTGAAAGGAATCAGTAAGTTTTTGCTTGGGACATTGCCTTTTTCAAACGTATTGGGGCAAAGTTAACTATTTGGGAATATTATTTAGTGTGTTTCTGTGTTTGTGCTTTTAATAGTCAGTAAGGCAGCGAATAAACAAGTTAGACTGTATTTTTAAATGGTCAGTCAGTAAGGCAGCTAGTAAGCAGAACTGAGTGTATTTAAAAAAAAAAAAAAAGTAGCCAGAAGCTAGAAATAAGCTAGGAGCAGTGTATACCTAAGTAAAAAGGTTGAAAAGTTCAGTTCAGTTACTCACCATGGAAAGGTGTTGAGGTAAGGTTTGATTAGGTACCAACATTTGATAATCAAGAGAGCAGTGAGTCACTCTGGCTGACAAATTGAAGTTAGACTGTTTAGATTTCCCAACCCTCCCCCACCCACCCCTAGCTCATCCTTTAATTTATAGGCAGGTGCCACTTTCACAAAAAAAAAGAAAAAAAACAACAAAAACTTTATTGAGAGTTTGATCAGTCCCTTGTAGGCCACTACCAGACATAGAGTGAATTCACTAATACATTTAAAGGATGTTAATTAGACACATTCCTACTCCCATAGCAACCTAAAACTTAACTAGCAACTGAACAAAATTGAGATGAAGGCAGCAGCCCAGCAGCAAGAGGAGGGCTTCCCAGTCTTTTGCATTGAGTGTCACATGTATGATTTTTTACCCGCTGGTAAGAAGTTGTACATGTGTATGTGATTCAAAGAGCTCCTGGCTCTCAGAGAACGAGTCCGATCTCTGGAGGCTAGAGTGGCAGACCTGGAGGAGCTGAGGCAGACAGTTTAGTTTTAGTTTAGTTTATTGTTGTTTATATACCGATGTATCAGACAAACCATCACACCGGTTTACAGGGAGGTATATAGTTGAGACCTTCAGGGACATAGTAGCCAAGTCCCAACTTCGGACTGGCAGCCCTGGTCCTGCCTTGGAGGAAGAAATCTCATGATTGGAGAGTATCTACTGGGTGCAGCAGAAAAGGATCCTGTAGCAAGGACCTGCTCTTCAGGTGATGCATTGTCCTTTCGCACTGAGGATATCTCCCCAAGGCCTACTGCCCAGGAGGGAAGGGTTAGGTCGGCCGTCATAGTTTGTGATTTGATTATTAGGAATGTAGATAGCTGGGTGGCTGGTGCACGTGAGGATCGCCTGGTGACAAGCCTTCCTGGTGCAAAGGTGGCGGACCTCACACGTCTCCTAGATAGGATTTTAGACAGTGCTGGGGAGGAGCCGGCTGTCGTGGTACATGTGGGCACCAACGACATAGGAAAATGTGGGAGGGAGGTTCTGGAAGCCAAATTTAGGCTCTTAGGTAGAAAGCTTAAATCCAGAACCTCCAGGGTAGCATTCTCTGAAATGCTCCCTGTTCCACGCACAGGTCACCAGAGGCAGGCAGAGCTCCGGAGTCTCAATGCATGGATGAGACGATGGTGCAAGGAAGAGGGATTCAGTTTTGTTAGGAACTGGGGAACCTTTTGGGGAAGGGGGAATCTCTTCTGAAGGGTGGAACCAGACTGCTGGCACTAACCTTTAAAAAGGAGATAGAGCAGCTTTTAAACTAGAACAAAGGGGAAAGCCGACAGTCGCTCAGCAGCATATGGTTCAAAGAGAGGTATCTTCAAAGGATACTAATGATGCATTAGAATTAGGGCATCCTGATGGTGGTGGGGCCACTTGGCAATAGTGATCATAATATGATCAAATTTGAATTAATGACTGGAAGAGGAACAGTATGCAAATCCATGGCTCTCGTGCTAAACTTTCAAAAGGGAAACTGATAAAATGAGAAAAATTGTTAGAAAAAAACTGAAAGGAGCAGCTACAAAAGTAAAAAGTGTGCAAGAGGCATGGTCATTGTTAAAAAATATCATTCTAGAAGCACAGTCCAGATGTATTCCACACATTAAGAAAGGTGGAAAAAAGGCAAAATGATTACCGGCATGGTTAAAAGGGGAGGTGAAAGAAGCTATTTTAGCCAAAAGATCTTCATTCAAAAATTGGAAGAAGGATCCAACAAAAGAAAATAGGATAATACATAAACATTGGCAAGTTAAATGTAAGACAATCATAAGGCAGGCTAAGAGAGAATTTGAAAAGAAGTTGGCCGTAGAGGCAAAAACTCACAATAAAAACTTTTTAAAATATATCCAAAGCAGAAAGCCTGTGAGGGAGTCAGTTGGACCGTTAGATGATCGAGGGGTTAAAGGGGCACTTAGAGAAGATAAGGCCATTGCGGAAAGATTAAATGATTTCTTTGCTTCAGTGTTTACTGAAGAGAATGTTGAGGAGGTACCCGTGCTGGAGAAGGTTTTCATGGGTAATGATTCAGATGGACTGAATCAAATCACGATGAACCTAGAAGATGTGGTAGACCTGATTGACAAACTGAAGAGTAGTAAATCACCTGGACCGGATGGTATACACCCCAGAGTTCTGAAGGAACTAAAAAATGAAATTTCACACCTATTAGTAAAAATTTGTAACCTATCATTAAAATCAGCCATTGTACCTGAAGACTGGAGGATAGCAAATGTAACCCCAATTTTTAAAAAGGGCTCCCTGGACGATCCGGGAAATTACAGACCGGTTATCCTGACTTCAGTGCCAGGAAAAATAGTGGAAAGTGTTCTAAACATCAAAATCATAGAACATATAGAAAGACATGGTTTAATGGAACAAAGTCAGCATGGCTTTACCCAAGGCAATTCTTGCCTCACAAATCTGCTTCACTTTTTTGAAGGATTTAATAAACATGTGGATAAAGGTGAACCAGTAGATGTAGTATACTTGGATTTTCAGAAGGCATTTGACAAAGTTCCTCATGAGAGGCTTCTAGGAAAAGTAAAAAGTCATGGGATAGGTGGTGATGTCCTTTCGTGGATTGCAAACTGGCTAAAAGACAGGAAACAGAGAGTAGGATTAAATGGACATTTTTCTCAGTGGAAGGGAGTGGGCAGCGGAGTGCCTCAGGGATCTGTATTGGGACCCTTACTTTTCAATATATTTATAAATGATCTGGAAAGAAATACGACGAGTGAGATAATCAAATTTGCAGATGATACAAAATTGTTCAGAGTAGTTAAATCACAAGCAGATTGTGATAAATTGCAGGAAGATCTTGTGAGACTGGAAAATTGGGCATCAAAATGGCAGATGAAATTTAATGTGGGTAAGTGCAAGGTGATGCATATAGGGAAAAATAATCCATGCTATAGTTACACAATGTTAGATTCCATATTAGGTGCTACAACCCAAGAAAGAGATCTAGGCGTCATAGTGGATAACACATTGAAATCGTTGGTTCAGTGTGCTTCGGCAGTCAAAAAAGCAAACAGAATGTTGGGAATTATTAGAAAGGGAATGGTGAATAAAATGGAAAATTTCATAATGCCTCTGAATCACTCCATGGTGAGACCGCACCTTGAATACTGTGTACAATTCTGGTCACCGCATCTCAAAAAAGATATAATTGTGATGGAGAAGGTACAGAGAACGGCTACCAAAATGATAAGGGGAATGGAACAGCTACCCTATGAGGAAAGACTAAAGAGGTTAGGACTTTTCAGCTTGGAGAAGAGACGGCTGAGGGGGGATATGATAGAGGTGTTTAAAATCATGAGAGGTCTAGAACGGGTAGATGTGAATCGGTTATTTACTCTTTCGGATAATAGAAAGACTAGGGGGCACTCCATGAAGTTAGCATGTGGCACATTTAAAACTAATTGGAGAAAGTTCTTTTTCACTCAACACACAATTAAACTCTGGAATTTGTTGCCAGAGGGTGTGGTTAGTGCAGTTAGTGTAGCTGGGTTTAAAAAAGGATTGGATAAGTTCTTGGAGGAGAAGTCCATTATCTGCTATTAAGTTGACTAAGAAAATAGCCACTGCTATTACTAGCAACAGTAATATGGTATTGGGATCCGTGGGTGTGTGGGCCCTGGGCCGTGATGAGAGATGGTACCACCCATGGGGAGGAGCCCCGTGAGCCTCACCATCAGGAGACGAGGTCTCAGCTGACGTCAGACACAGTTCAAGTCTAGAGTATTTATTAAAGAAAAAGAGCAGCACTACCCGCGGAGCGGGGCTTGCCAGAGAAAGCCTCACAGACACTGAGGTACCACTAGTCAGTGGAATGGGGGTGTTGCGTCCATCGGTCTCAGACAGCTTCGACCTCTGTGCCTTACCTTTCTCTCTGCTCTCCCCACTAGCTTTGGGAAGATGGCTACCGCTGCATCTGCATGCCTCTCTCTCCGGTGTCTCCGGAACGGCAATGGCGAGGCTATCTGCCATGTTTCTCCTGAGGGCCTCCTAGGTGCGTACGCGCACGCCACCCACGTCTATATCCACGTCATGGCAGGAACCTCGGGGGCGTCCCCTCGAGTGATGACATGCCATCCGGGTATTTAGCCTGCCCTTCATTTGCTAACAGATTGTGTTAGCAAGGATTAGAATGCCTCCGGTCTGAGCTACTCTGCCACTTCCATGCTGCCACTGGAAGCTCTTTCTGCCCGCTCCTCGGGGGCCCTTTGCTTTCTTTCAGGTGCCTTACTGGGATCAGGTACTCGCTCCTCGAGGGCCTGCTCTCCCTGCCTCGATGCCTGTAACCAACTACTTCTACCTGCTGGGATCTCCATCTATACAGCTACCAACAGTCAGTCTGTCTCATCTACAGCTCTCACTGGGAACCTGCATCTGTACCGTCATTGTGAGATGGATATTCTCTGCCTGGGTACCTGGACTGCTCCCGCTGGATCACCTCACTACTCCCTCCTCTGGTGGTATCACTCAGTAGTATAATAAAAGACAAATCTCTGTGTTTGCGTGTCTCGAGTCTAGCCTAGTACTGTGGTTCCTCACAGGGCACCTCCCTTTGGGCGTGGTCATCACCACAGTACCCAAGAATCCACTCCAGCTCCTCAAAACCTTAACAAATTGCTAACTCCATGGATTCGGCTCAGCTCACCGCATTGCAGGCCATTCCAGGGCTGGCCCAGCGAATCTCTGGCAACAGAACTTGCTGGATAACTTGAACAATGCCTTTAACCAATTCCATGCACAGATGAATATACCGCCTACCACCGCAGGTAAAGAAGTTACACCGCCAGAAGTGATGGTCAAGACAACTGTACTTCTATCTGCTCCAACACACTTCTCAGGGGAAGCTTTGAAATGTATAGGATTTATCAATCAATGTTGCATGCACTTTTCTCTGCAACCTAATCATTTTCCTACAGCTGATGCCAAGACCACCTATATCTTGTCTTATCTGTATGGAAGAGCGTTGGCTTGGGCGTCTCCGCTGTGGGAGTGCGATGACCCTATTCTGCATGATCTTGCCGGTTTCCTTGAACTGTTCAGATCAGTTTTTGATGACCCTGCTTGGTACATGACAGCAGGATCTACACCGGTTCATCTGAAGCAAGGTAATAAACCTTTACCAGGCTTCGCCATAGAATTCAAGACGTTGGTGTCAGAATTACATTGGGACCCAAAATGCCTGAAGACCCTCTTCTTTGAAGAACTGAACTCCCGGTTGAAGAATGAGCTGGCAGCTCGAGAGATGCCTGATACCTTAGCAGAACTAATGAAGTTGGCAACAAGGATTGATTGCTGACTTCGAGACAAGGTTCAAGAGGCCAAGAGTCCCAGAAGACCACTTCAGGGAGAGACTCGAGTTATGTCTACACCCAGGCCATTTCCCTAAGGTCCAGTGACTGGTGAAGAAGAACCAATGCAATTAGGCTGCAGTCACCTGACTTTAAAAGAAAAAAGTACGTGAAAGAGGTTGGGACTATGCATGTATTGTGGACAAAGGGTAAACAGTGGAGTGCCTCAGGGATCTGTACTTGGACCGGTGCTTTTCAATATATATATATATATATAAATGATCTGGAAAGGAATACGAGTGAGGTTATCAAATTTGCGGATGATACAAAATTATTCAGAGTAATTAAATCACAAGCAGACTGTGATACATTACAGGAGGACCTTGCAAGACTGGAAGATTGGGCATCCAAATGGCAGATGAAATTTAATGTGGACAAGTGCAAAGTGTTGCATATAGGGAAAAATAACCCTTGCTGTAGTTACATGATGTTAGGTTCCATATTAGGAGCTATCACCCATGGAAAGAGATCTAGGCATCATAGTGCATAATACTTTAAAATCATTGGCTCAGTGTGCTGCAGCAGTCAAAAAAGCAAATAGAATGTTAGGAATTATTAGGAAGGTAATGGTTAATAGAACGGAAAATGTCATAATACCTCTGTATCGCTCCATGGTAAGACCGCACCTTGAATACTGTGTACAATTCTGGTCGCCACATCTCAAAAAAGATATAGTTGCGATGGAGAAGGTACAGAGAAGGGCAAGCAAAATGATAAAGGGGATGGAACAGCTCCCCTATGAGGAAAGGCTGAAGAGGTTAGGGCTGTTCAGCTTGGAGAAGAGATGGCTGAGGGGGGATATGATAGAGGTCTTTAAGATCATGAGAGGTCTCAAACGAGTAGATGTGACTTGGTTATTTACACTTTCGAATAATAGAAGGACTAGGGGGCATTCCATGAAGTTAGAAAGTAGCACATTTAAGACTAATTGGAGAAAATTCTTTTTCACTCAACGCACAATAAAGCTCTGGAATTTGTTGCCAGAGGATGTGGTTAGTGCAGTTAGTGTAGCTGGGTTCAAAAAAGGTTTGGATAAGTTCTTGGAGGAGATGTCCATTAATGGCTAGTAATCAATTATACTTAGGGAATAGCCACTGCTATTAATTTCATCAGTAACATGGGTTCTTCTTAGTGTTTGGGTAATTGCCAGGTTCTTGTGGCCTGGCTCTTTTGGAAACAGGATGCTGGGCTTGATGGACCCTTGGTCTGACCCAGCATGGCAATTTCTTATGTTCTTATGACAAGCTGGCCATGCTGTACAAACATGCCCTATATGCCTTGGAAACTGGCAGACCTAAGTCCTGTGAGAGGACTCTTCTTAGGTCTAACTGCACCCTCTCCTCCACTCTCTCTTCCTGTATCCTTAATCTGTGGACCTCTAGAATTCCAGACCCTTGCCTTAGTGGACTCTGGGGCAGGGGGAAATTTCATTTTGAAACGTCTAGTGGAACATTTGCGGATCCCCACCACTACCATGACGTCTCCACTACTCCTATCTTCTATTCATGGGGAGCCCTTACCGGGTGAAGTAACCCTGCTCAATGAACCAGTGAACTTACGTACAGGTGCTGTTCATACAGAGACTATTTCCTTCTTTGTGCTAGAGAAGGCCATGCACCCTTTAGTACTTTGGCTACCGTCACTGCAGAAACCTATGCTTCAATTCAACTGGGTCACTATGAGCTTTCACGTTGGGGCACAGATTGCCATGATAAATGTCTGATGGAGGTCTCTCCAATACCCTGCATGCCAACTACCCCATTGTTGCCTGGGTTGCCGCCTCACTATGCATCTTTTCAAGTTGTATTTTCAAAAGAAGCCACAGACGTACTGCCTCCACACAGATCTTACAACTGCACCATCAATTTGAAGCCGAACACTGAACCACCCAAAGGAAGGGTTTACCCTCTCTCTGTAGTAGAAAATAAAGCTATTTCAGAGTACATACAGGAGAATCTTTAGAAAGGCTTCATAAGACCCTCCAAGTCTCCTGCCGGTGCAGGTTTCTTCTTCATGGGGAAGAAAGACGGAACATTACGTCCATGCATTGACTACAGAGGTCTAAACGAGATCACTGTGAAAGACTGCTATCCCGTACCACTCAGCTCAGAGATATTCGATAGACTACAGGGAGCCAAGATATTCTCCAAGCTTATCTCAAAGGAGATAGTTCGCATCCGCTCTGGCGGTGAATGGAAGACGACTTTTAATACCCGGGATGGGCACTTTGATTACCTGGTGATGCCCTTCGGCCTTTGCAATGCCCCAACTGTCTTCCAAGTCATGATGAATGACATTCTGCGTGATCTACTCTACCAATGTGTTGTCGTATCCTTAGACGACATCTTGATATTTTCCCAGGACCTGAATACCCATCTGGAAGATGACGAAAGAGTGCTACAAAGACTTCATGAGAACCGCTTATACGCCAAACTGTCTAAATGCGAATTTCACAAGGAATCTGTGCCTTTCTTAGGGGTACATTGTTTCAAACCAAGGCTTTCAGATGGACCCTCAGAAGCTTGAGAGCATTCAAAAATGGACATAACCCACCGGTCTGAAAGCTCTTAGACGATTTCTGGGATTTACCAACTATTATAGAACATTCATCAAGAATTACTCTTCACTAACTGTTCCACTAACAGCAATGACTAAGAAAGGTGCTAACATTGCCAATTGGCCTACAGAAGCTGTTACAGCATTTCAGAAGCTGAAAGATGCTTTCTTGAGTAAACTATGCCTCTGCCATCCGGATCCTATACAGCCCTTCATTGTGGAAGTTGATGCCTCAGATGTAGGCGTAGGGGCCATGCTAAGCCAGACCAGTGACTCTAAGATCTTGCATCCATGTTTTTTCTTCTCCCGACACTTCTCGCCAGCGGAGAAGAACTACGGCATTGGAGATAAAGAACTACTGGCAATAAAGATGGATTTCGAAGAGTGGCTCCCCTGGCTTGAAGGTGCACAACATCAGATCACTGTCTTTACTGATCACAAAAATCTGGAGTACCTCCGTCATGCTCAGCGCCTAAACCATAGACAGGCGAGATGGTCCCTGTTCTTCAACAGATTTGACTTTGTGCTGAAATACCGCCCTGGAGATAAGAAAGTCAGAGCAGATGCCCTCTCTCACTCATTTCTCTCTGAAGACGTACCTGATGAACCTCAGCATATCATCAACCCGAAGAGAGTTATTCTGTCAGTTACACATCCAGTACCTCAGGGCAAGACCATTGTACCCTGAAACTTAAGAAAGAAGTTGTTATCATGGGCTCATGACTTGAAATTGGCTGGATATCCTGGTCAATGAAGAACTCTGGCTAAACTACAAAAGTACTATTGGTGGCCAAACATGAAGGAAGACATGTTTGCCTATGTTGCTTCTTGTTCCAATTTGCCAGACAGAAACCTTTGCCCGGACATCCTTGGGGCCTGCTTCAGCCCTTGCCAGTACCAGACGAGCCCTGGACTCACATTGCTACAGACTTTGTGGTAGATTCACCACCTTCTAGAGGTAACAATACCATCTGGGTTACAGTGGATTGTTTCTCAAAGATGGCTCACTTTGTGGCTCTCCCTGGCTTGCCCTCAGCCATGGAGCTTGTTAAACTTTTCATCACCCACATCTTTCACCTACATGGCATGCCAAAACACATTGTCTCTGACAAGGGAGCTCAATTTACAGCCAAGTTCTGGAATGCTTTATGTAAGAAGTTTGATATCACTCTCGACTTCACCTGTGCATACCATCCTCAGTCGAATGGCCAAACTGAGAAAATGAATGGAACACTCAAGCAGTTCTTTCTAGGATGAACTGTTGCCCTGGGCTGAATTTGCCATCAACTCCCATCTAGCAACATCAACTGGATCAACACCATTTGAAGTGGTCTACGGATGATTACCATTACCATCTTTACCACTTCCACTTTCAGTATCGTCCCCAGCAGCTCAATCTACTGCCAAAGATATCAAACTACTCTTGAGTAAGACTAGAGATGCTCCAAAAAGCAGGACAATGAGCAAAGAAAGGCTATGACACTTACCACAGCAAGGCTCCTGAATTCAAGCCTGGTGATAAAGTCTGGCTGTCTACCAAACATCTGAGACTCAAACTACCATCAGCTCGATTTGCTCCATACTTTGTCGGACCCTTTCCCATCCTCCGACGATTGGGTACTCTCACATAAAGTCTGAAACTTCCACCAGTGATGAAGATTCATAATGCGTTCCATGTCTTGATATTGAAACCGCTTGTCCTTAGCGAGTTTTCTACCAAGACACCTGAACCTACACCTATTGATGCAGAAGAAGACATCGAGTAAAAGGTTGATGCCATCCTTGATGTAAGAAATAGAGGCAGAGTTTGGGAATACCTCCTGTCATGGGAGGGTTACGGACCTGAAGAAAACTCTTGGGAACCTTTGGCTAATATCATGGATAAAGAGATGCTTCATCAATACCACAGATCGCATCCTCAGAAACCAAGACCAGATAGGGGGTCTGGAGTGGGCATTTGAAGGGGGGTACTGTTATGTCCGTCGGTCTCAGATGGCTTCGACCTCTGTGCCTCACATTTCTCTCTGCTCTTCCCATTAGCCTTGGGAAGATGGCTAACACCGCATCTGCATGCCGCTCTCTCCGGCATCCCCAGAACGGCAATGGCGAGGCTATCCGCCATGTTTCTCCTGAGGGCCTCCTAGGGTGCGCGCGTGCATGCCACCCATGCCTATATCCATATCATGGTGGGAACTTCGGGGGTGTCCCGCCGAGTGATGTCACGCCATCCGGGTATTTAGCCTGCCCTTCGTTTGCTAACACCGCTGGATCACCTCACTACTGCCACCTGTGGTGGTATCACTCAGCAGTATAATAAAAGACAAATCTCTGTGTTTATGTGTCTCGAGTCTAGCCTAGTACTGTGGTTCCTCATGAGGCTCCTCCCTGTAGGCGTGGTCATCACCACAGTACCCAAGAATCCACTCCAACACCTCAAAATCGTAACAAGGGGATCCCCAAGGAGGGTATCTCAGGACAGATGGTAATAGTCCGCTGAGTGGGGTACACAGATGAAGTCCTCTGTAGAGGTGGTAATGGTCTGCCAAGTGGGGTACACTGATGAAGTCCTCTGTAGAGATGTAATGGTCCACAGAGTGGGGTACACCGGAGAGGATCCTCGGTAGAGATGGTAATGGTCCACAGAGCAGGGTATACCAGAGAGGTCCTCAGTAGATATTGTAATGGTCCGCAGAGTGGGGTACACCAGAGAGGTCCTCAGCAGATATTGTAATGGTCCGCAGAGTGGGGTACACCAGAGAGGTCCTCAGTAGAGATGTGCTTTGTTCTTCGCCCGAATTAGGAAATTGCACGAAATTTCCTAATTCGTTGCAGTTTCGGAAGCCCCGAAACCCGAAATGAAATTTCCCCGAATTTCGGGGAAATTTCGTTTTTCGGGTTTGATACACCCCCCCCCCCCCCGGATCCCGATCCCTCCCCAAGACTTACCAACATCCCTGGTGGTCCAGCGGGGACCCGGGTCCAATTTGCCCTCCGTGCCCGGTGTGCTACTGCAAGCCGTGCGCCTCAAAATGGTGCCGAATAGCCTGAACTACCATGTCACAGGGGCTTTCGGCGCCATTGGTCAGCCCCTGTCACATGGCCATCGGCGCCATCTTGTGCTCCTATCATGTGACAGGAGCTGACCAATGGCGCCGAAAGCCTCTGTGACATAGTATGGGCAAAGGCTATCGGTGCCATTTTGGTTACTGGCAGCCGACAACGAAATCGCTCCCAGACCCCTGCTGCAGCCCCAGGGATTATTGGCAAGCCTTGGGGGGGTCAGGATCGGGATGGGGGGGGAGGGTTGTATATATGAACGAAAAGGCTTCAAAA